>NW_017096360.1:132204-210292 GCF_001412225.1 Nicrophorus vespilloides
ATCGCTTAATATAGAATACCTGAAAGCTTCTTCAGAGCGTCCGCAATCTGCACCAGCTCTCGTCGATAATCATCTTCGCAGCTGCACCGAATTCCACTCGCAATTAGCAGCAGCAGCAACGGAACCGTCCAGAGCAAAGGCTTCTTCATCTTCATCTGGTTTCTCGACTAGATGCATACAATAGTAATATCCGACAGATAAACTAAACATTTCGATCGCGATTCTCTTTGTAGCTCAAGGTTCCGATATATTATAAATAATTTTCCAGAGATAACGCCGATGATACATTAATCTCTGTCTGTTCAAGCTTCAACTCGTTTAACAGTTTCATATACAAATTTATTACTTTTGTAAGTTGTAAAAAATATCTCATATAAACATTAAATATATTATATCTATATATATATATATATATGTGTGTGTGTGGTGTGTGTATGTGTGTAAACAAAAATATATTTTATCTTAATAATAATAATAAGCGATTAGAAGAGTGGTGAATGAGGGGGGGGGGGAGGAGAGTGAGAAACGATTTCGACAATAAATTAATGTTTCTTTCTCCATTTTTTTCTTGACTCTGTGCATTCCTATTAATAGATGGTTACGTTTAATAAATTAGAGCCTCGCCCAGAATCATTTTCGCCGTCATTGCTGCATCCAATTCCATTAATTGTTATTAATAGAAAATTTGACTCGCGTATTGCACAAGTAGTAGAAGTAGTAAGTAGTAGTAGTAGTAATATTATTATATGAATGTATGATGAGTATATAGCGTTGTTGTTGTTGTTGTTGTTGGTTGTGTTATTTCAGTTGCGTTTCGACGAGTTGATTAGATATTTGCAGCAGTGGGTGAGCAGATGCTTCTCGCCGACAATCTCGTGACCGGGCACCATCTCCCTGGTGTAGATGTCCAGACCGTACTGTCCCTCCTCCAGGAAGCTGATGTTGAAGGTGACGATGTCGTCGAGGATACTGTGCGACACGAACTTCGAGAGACGTTTCTCCTCGACGCCGTTCTTGTGCAGAGTTGCCATGAAATCGGTGAGCTGCCGCGACATCCTGAACTGAATCTCGAGCTCGCGTCCTGCGAAGACGAGCGCATCCTGATGCGTGATGGGAACGAGACCGAACAGTCTCGTCGCCTTCGTCGGACCCCATTCGCCGCTCGCGCAATCCGGCAACGGCACCATCACCGTCTGCAGCTCCTCGCAGCAGATCTTGAACTTGCAGACGCTCTTGAACTTCATCGGTTCGCCGGTCAGATACTCCTTGGGAGTGACGGCGTTCGCGAAGATGTCGAGGAGGAATGCACCGGAGCAAGGAGCGTGCACCCGGAACGCGACCATGTTGCCACCGACGGACTGCATGACGAACCTCTTCAGCGAGACACTCTCGAACGTGTCGCCGTCGCTGTCGTAGAACTTGAGGTTGTAGTGGAAGATGAGGCTGCCCTGCATGTGATTGGGCATCGCTATCCGGACGGTCGCCGCCCCCGTCGAATCCGTGTACATCACCGCCTTCGTGTTCGGATCGGAGAAGTAGAGGCCGTAACGGAAGAAGAGTGAACGGACGAACGGCAACTCTTCGAACTCTTGCAGCTTGATGGGTTGCTTGAGGAGTTGCCAGTCGGATTGCAGGGGGAAAAACTCGTAGATGAACTCTTTGGGGTCGGTGAGGAAGTAATGGTCGTCGTACTCGTAACGGAGGCTATCAGATTTGGTCTTGTTTCCAGCTTTCGGCGCTTCCTTCGCGTTCACCAGGTGACGGGCGCCCCAATTGCACTGGACGAAACGCCACGCGCCCGCCACGTACACCGCGTTCCACGAGTTCCTGAATCTGTTGTCCTCGAAGCGAACACCCGGCTGATAACCGGCCGATTTCGAGTAACCTTTGATGACGACGCAATGCAGACCGGCGTAACTGAAACGAGAAGATCATGCAAATCATGGTCGTCTGACCATTGACAGACATAGCCGCATACCTGCAAAGTCGTTTGAAGAGGACGTGGTAACTCTCGGTGCCGTTCTTGATGCCGCGCAGCAAACCCATCGGAGAATCACCTCGCAGATTGTCATCGAACGACATCGTGTTCAGATTCTTGACTGTGATCCAACGGAATATCGTTCGAGCCTTCTCTATGTCCGAGCCACATCTGCCAACCAATTGTCTGACTAAATCCGTGAACGATTTTTGGTCCTCTTGCGCTACCTACAAAAACGACAACAACAACAACAACAAACATTCAAAACATCATAATCATCATCGTCGTCGTCGTAGATTTTACCGAAATAGCAATTTGGTCGACGTTCGCGAATTCGATTGGATCGCTGTAGATTTGGAACTTGGAGAGGGCGGGTGGAGCTGGGTCAGGCGCGAGGCTCGGATACGGTTCCAGCTCCTCGGTCGGGTCCTCCAGGTACAGAGATTCGGCCATCATATACTCGCTTCGCTTCTCGTTGATCAACTCTAACATTTCGTGACTCTGCTTCTCAACGAGCGCCGCCGTCGCCGCTCTGCACACACACACACACGATCAACATTTTATCGATCAAACAAATCCCAACACCAACAACAAACCTTTCGTGTTCCAACATCTTCCTCGTAAGCGACTCCTTCTTCTTGTCCCTGCGCAACGTCATGTTCTTCTCAAGATCGTCTTTCTCCTGCTGATGTCGCAACGTCAGCACGTTCTGATCGTCCCTCTTCCGTTTCACCTGCATCTCTCGCTCGAATCGGTTCGTCAGCCTTTGCAATTCTTTCTCCCATTCGTCCTGCAAATACACACGAACAACAACGACAACAATATTCAAATGATAACAACTTGATGAATACACTTGATGCAAACCATTATCTCGTCGCGCATCCTCTTCTCCTCTTCGTCGCGGTTCCTCTTGAACTTCCTGTAGAGATCGTCCTCCTCCTTGCGATGTTTCATTTCCAATTTCCTCTGTTCATCCCGATCCTACAAGAAGAAAATACAAAAATGTGTAAATTCGGTTGCAGCATAATTAACACGTTTTGAATTTAATACGCGCAATCGCGCTGCATCTTAAGTTGGTTCGAAATTAAATTTAATTCATCCTGCAGATGATTTCAGTCAACGAAAATTCCTAAATATCTTTGAAATGGAAATTGCGATGGGAACGTGCTCGCTGATGCTTTCGTAAATCCGCAGGTGTTTCTCGTTTGTTGTTCACCCGAGACAGTCCACCAGATGGAGAAGATGACATCCAAGGTTGTTGTTTTTCATTCTATAAACATGGGTGTAACGCGTGTGTGTGTGTGTGTGTAGGTATGTATTTTCGTACGAATCCGCGAAAGGACATCGAACGAAAAAGAAGGAAAAAACAGTTGCGCAACAAAACGTTCTTTTCTAAAACTGCGCGAAACAAACAAACAAATCCTAAATTATCTCTTGCCGCGTTTAACTGTTCATATTTAATCATATTTATTCTAGAACTAGACGACGTTTCTCTGATTAATAATAATAATAACAATCGCGTTGGCGTGACATTTTCCAAATGCCAATTAGCTTCCTTTTTTTTCCTCTCTTGTTTCCGATATGATATTTTATTTCCTTCCTTCCTGCCTTTCCTTTCTCTTCATCCTTGAAAATGCGTTTTCTTTAATTTTCGTTCGTTTATTTCATTTAGCTTCCAGCGAGAGGCTGAAGAAGAAAATGCCTGCGCCACTACGACTTTCTACATTTCAAGACGACAACGATGACAATATCTGTCTGTATACTTGTAAACTCAATAGAGACAAAGAGAGAGTGAGAGAGAGATAACGTGTGGCAAATGAAAGAAAGAGAGACATGTTCGCAATATTCCAGAAACTGACACAGTTTGGAGTGTTAAAACGTTGCCGCAAACGTATTTGCATTTAGTGTTAGCCGGTCGCGGCATTCCTTCTCGTTTTCAATATATTTAAGAAACGAGATCCAAGGCTGCATAGTAGACCGAATTTCACCGCGAAACAGCGAAACGAATATGACACATCATGTCACACATCTGAAATTTAATTAAATGTTCTCATTTGAACGTACTTTGCACGTTATCTATTATTAGCTTTTATATTATAACAAACACAGCCAGATTTGATGAGGAATCTTCTCGTAAATGTCAAGGTGTTTTTTTTTAAATGGCAGATTCAAACGAGTCATCCAAAATGTCAATGTCAAAAGTGTCAATTCTGACATTGACATTTTTCTGGATTCGAATTTATCTCCCTCTCTCTCTCACACACATCATTTTGATTATGTATTTGGAGAAACTTGTCGTCGCACTACATTCCCGATCATCATGATGGCAGTGATGGTTATGAGCGGTGCGGCAAGAAATGAAAGTTGATTATTTATATTTTAAAAGTAGGATGGATGTCTCGGCTTTTTGTTTTCTATATACGAACGGAGAAAGAAGAAAAAACACCACCTTGCTGCTTTGCGCACGGCCCACACGATGATCATCCACGTTCCTTTTTCGTCCTTCTTGGAGTTTCGCACTAAATCGATTCGCATCGAGGCGAGAGAAGAGAGAAGAGAAGAGAAGAAAGCGTGGGCGTCGTCTCCGTCGTGCGTTCACAAGACGACGACGACGTAATAACGGATCTCGCCGCGTCACCATCGTCCTACGACATGACATACGTCATCCACGCACTCTTCGTGTCTTTCATTCAAACTTATGCCTTGTTTTGCACCATTCGCCTGTGTTTTGTAATCTCATTCTCACCGCGTGCCTAACCATATTCGTTACAATTATATCAATCGGCCCACTATCACCTCACCTCACCTCCTCCTTCTTCACCTATTCACTCGTTCGTTTTCAAGTTCGAATATCAAATTTCAAATGTCACAAATGACATCTGTCACTCGCTCGGTTTTCAATTTATTCGATTCCAATTTATTCCGATTTTTGTTTCACTTAAAACTTCTTCTCTCAACATTAATTAATCATACTGAAATACGTTTTCTAGTCTAATTAACGAGAACGGGGATTTTCATTTTGTTTTTTTCAATATGTGCACGCACGTACTCTCCTTTCTCAATTCGAATTTGAAATGTCACATTTTCAGCTTTGCTATGTTTAGAATTTCGAAAATCACATCATTTCAAGGCAACATTCAAATTATTCATATTACATATTAATTATCCGAATTTCGGATAATTAAAAAAAAAAGAAGAAGTAGAAGTAGAAGATAATGTCCGTTTCCGTTAATCAAACAATAAGACCGAGATATACGTTTTCTCTCGTAATTCATGAGAACGGGAATTTTTGTTCTTTTCTCTCTCTTCTCTCTCTCGCTCTGCTTTTTCTCCCATCTACTTTTACCTCACTTCTTTATCCTTTTCTACTTTGATTCTGGTACGAAACGTGAGTTCCATTGGAAACGAAAGCAAAGCGTCATGCATGCATGGTCCATGCCCGACCGTCTGTCCATTCGCTCATCGTCGCCGCAACAACACAAGAAGCGAACAAGGAGCAGCGAGTAATACAAATGGCGTGGTGGAATTTGAGAAAACCGAGTGTTTTTCTTCTTCTTGAGAAGAGGAGGAAAAAATAAACAACAATTATTTTCTTCTTAGATTGAATATCAAAAAAAAATCACGGAGAGTAGGTTTTGGAGAGTGGACATTTCTGAAGAGAAATTCCAATTCCGACGCGTGTCGCATCGGAATGCGCATTTAAAAGCACGCAAATGCACTACTACTACTATACTATATAGACAGACGCACTTTGCTGCTGCTACTACTACTATCTTCTATGTAGTAAGATACCTCTCCAATTCGAGACGAATCGTTTCACTTTCTTCCACATCACAGATTGATCACAACAACGATTACTCGTTGTTAATCACCGTTTAATTTCTCTTTCTTTCAGATCCGAATTTCGTTTTCTCTTTCGGATCGCACGTTTTCTTTTTCTTTTTTTTGGAGATTATCCGGAGCGAAATTCAGAGTTTTGATTGTAAATAAGAAAGAAATAAGATTGACTTGGATTGTCTTCTTACCAGATAACAGTCGATGGGTTTCTCGGTGTGCGTTTTGTAGGCCTTCTGGATCTCCGTTTGCTTGAGGGCGTGCGCGATGTGGAGGGCGCTAGCATCGAATCTTCCGTATTGGTAACCGGGAGATTCACCGCCCTGCGATGGATACGAGCTGGGGCTGTAACTGTTGTGTCTGCTCGATTCGTAAGTCACGACGCCACCTCCTCCTCCTCCTCCGACCCCCATACCTCCGATGATGATACTTCCAACACCACCACCACCTCCTGGACCACCGCCTCCCGTTGGAGATAGCTGAGACGCCGTCTGCTGTATGCCGCCGTTCACGTGCGTCGTCCGGACGTTCAAAGCTGCTCACGTATTATACGTATTTATATATAACTGTATCATACTGCTTTTCATTTGTTTACCTTCGGCGTCGAAGATGCCGCGACCCGGGCATCGGATCTGCTCGTTGACAAAGTTGCTCGATTTCGGTACGTTCAGTGCGGAACGTATGCCCACGGCGGAGCCGTCCAGGTGTCCGGGTCCGATCTTCGGCACGTGACTGCTGCAGTAGACCTCCTTGTCCTCCTGTCGATGCTGGTTATTGTAGTACGTCTTCAGGGTGAGTTTGGTGCCGCAGACGGCGCACTTGAAGCAACCGCCATGGAAGAAGGTCAGATCTTTGAGTGGACCGACCCTGTCCACCTGGTACACGGTGTCGTTGCATCGGAAACACGTGCCCTCGTAGAAGTTGGGCCTGTAAGCCTTGTACGTATTCTGCAACATCCCTCTCGAACACACGTTCTCTCAACCTCTTTCCTTCCTTCCTTCCTTCCTTCCTTTTTCCAGTCAACACCTGAAACAAATTATCATTTAATCATCTAATTTTATACTTTTGTTTCGCGAATTGAAAAACAATTGGTGCAATCGCCAACTGCACGATGATGATGATGGAAGAGAGAGAGGTGACGGTGAGAACGTAATAGCATTGAATATTATTATTATTGTTATTGTTGTTGTTGCACTAGACCAAATTCCGTTTGCATTTTACATGTATATTAACATCTACAATCATCGGTAATTATACATGATGATGATGACGATGATGTAGTTTCCCCGTTGTTTTCGTCGTCATCATCTTGATCTTTTATTCATTTTTGTTTGGTTTCGCAGAACATTTCACCAGGTTATTAGTATCGGGTTCGTCGCTTACCCAACTATCAAAATCTCTCGCTCAAGATTGAGGCGAGAATCGGATTGGATTCTCCGAACGTTGATAACCCGAAGAAATATCTTCTGCGTGAGGTGAGGAGGTGGAGAAGATCCTCCTGCTCTTTCAATCAAATTCCTTTTGCTCAATTAAAATGCACAAATGCACAAATTCACAATTTACAACACACACCGCACACCGGACTCTCACAGATTGATTAAAAGAGAGACACACACACAGAGAGAGAGAGCGACACCAAGTTGCACACACAAATAGATAGATTGTTAAAGAGAGAGAAAGAGAGAAATCAGCGTACAATTAAAATTCACTCGCACGTCCTTTCATTACATTTAATTATCGTTGTTGTTGCTTCTGCTGGTGCTGTTTGTTTTCTTTTCTTTCGCAATGTGTCCGCCCTTCGTTCTGTTAATCTGATTTGCACACACTATGTTTCGTTGTTTGTTATTCCTCGGTTTTTCTCTTGATGTCCTTCTGGTCTCTCTTCTCAATCTTAAAGAGTGGAGGACCGTGCGACGGCCATGTTGCTGCATTCGACACTGACTGACTGACTCAAGAACGGTTTTTGTCCGCGCTCAGGTGGCTTTGCCTTTGCATTCGATCCCACCACCACCACCACCACTTCTTCTTCTACTTCTTTTCGCTCACTCTCCTTCTCTCTATCACTCTTTTTGGTCGTCGTCGTCGTCGTAGCCTACTGCTGCTGCTGCTGCTGTTGCTCATGCCGCTGCTTCTGTTCGTGGCCCCATTCACGTTTCACCTGTCGCTCGTCTCTCACCTACAAACGCACACACACACACACACATATAACAATGGCATGGTCCAATTCTCTGCGTGCCAGAATCAAAGAGGATTCCGAAGAACGCGAACAAATGAATGAATAAGCAAACATGCAATTCAATGTAAATAGTGTTTCTTCGATCGTTTCTTTGAACCTCAGCAGCAGTTCTTTTCCAAATGCGCGCATATCTCAACAAAAAAAACAACACCCATTTGCGGACGTTCTTTTTCAATTCGCACTTTGACTATTCATTACGCAACGCATGCAACCAGTCGTACAATCAAATTGGAAATCTATCATTCATCGCGAGGGAGAAAAAAAAACGTTTGTTTCTGTTTAAAACTCATTTATTTATAAACTGAAAATGAACAGAATCTCCATCATCGTCGAAAGATTTGTCTCTTTTGTTGTTTACATAACATACACGTAAACATGACAATACTGTTACAACGAGCGTGCAACGAAATGATGCAAGTGACAGATGTCACTTGCAACATGTCCTATCCGACATTTGATCGGCGTCTATGATGATTGACATATAAATAAGACATATTCGAATTTCTCATCGTAGGCAACCATATGTGTATACAACATAACTTTATTTTTTGTTTTGTAAATGCAAAGCAATGATTGGCCACATTTGAATATCTCAATATACTGGCAACCAAACACGCATATATCATCAGATTAAAGTTGTGAGAAATACTGAAAACGAAAGGAAATTAATTAACAAAAACAAACAATAATATCTAACTTATAATATTTATTTGAATTCGATATACAATATACGTCGTCTTCATCAATAAATATATGTTGTTGTTTTTTTTTTATTATTATTATAATATATATATATATTTATGAGTTATTTAACATGTTTTTATCTTTATTTTTTTTTAAAATATCTGAACATTTTTTTGTAAATCATTTTCAATAATAACTTAAATATTTTTATATGTATATAAATTAATTTGTTATCAATGTATGTTGTCGCTGCATTCGAAACTGGAGAAGATCCCAACAAACAAACAAACAAACAAATGAATGATGCGAACTTAACACTTTTTAAAAAGATCTGTCGACGATCGCAGCAGCAGCAGCAGTACTTCACTACTAAATCTATTTGGTTCATTTTTGGCATTTTTTCATCATCGATCGGGTGCCAAAGATATGTTAATCTAAGAGACGGAACAAAATCGAAAACGAAATCTACAAATTCTATAAATGTAAAAAGACGACGACGACGACGACGACGACGAAGAAAGTAGAAGAACAAAATGGGCAAAGATGAAATACAGATAGTTATAGATTTCTATAGTGGACATTATTATGTATGTGTATAGTAAGTATATAGTTGTTCACTTATAGTCATTTAGTTTAAATTACATAGGTATATAGCCAGAGATAGGTAAATAGATAGAAGAGAGTATATGTGTATATAATAAATTACATTTTCTACAGCTTTAACAATTCGCATTATTATAAATATATTCTTGTATTTGCTCTCAATAACAATAAGCACTCGATCACGACGAGTAGTAGTAGTATAGGTAGCTAGCACTAGACAAGTTTGAAAAATGGTTTTTTTTTTTGTAAAATTTCCCGAAAAGACTTATCTAATTGTGTATTTTTTTTGTTGAAAATGTTCTACAGTAGAGTGAAAACTCGAAAATATTTCTTTATTTTTTTCTTTTTATATATCTACAACAACAACGAAACAAATCAAAAATAGAAAAACGAAACGCTACGTAGTTAGATTTTGGTTCCCGAAATTAAGATTTTTCATCAGACTTTTTCAATTAGTTTATTTTTTTTGTATTATTTGTTAAAAAAAACTATGGCAATTTAAATGCGTTTCTGTTGCAAACACTTTGCTTTTCTTTCTACAGGAATATACGAGGATATTGAGAAGAACCGTCGCGTACTGAGACTACTTCAAACAGTATTCATAGTAAATTTATATATATTTGTATATAAGGAGAAGTAGTAGTGCAAAAAGTGTTTGTTTTCTCCACCAATAAAGTTCGTTAGTTAATAATAAGATTTCAACGTGTTTATCAAATATTATATAGACATATAAAGAGAGAGAGAGAGAGAGCGAGAGAGAAAGATATAGATTAAAACAACGATGATGAGGACGAAACAGTTTGATTTTATATATTTGATTTTCTCCAGCTAATATCTCTTTGTTCACTTGTTTCTCTGGTTTTCTTCTTCTATTTTTTTTTAACACTTAACGATTACGAATGCTCATTAAATAAATATTTCTATGTATATAGTTTGTATGTATATAGTCTAAGAAATGGCAGGCTTGCAAACGACGACGCACACTTTCTTCTTACTTTCATAATCATAATCAAATATCAACATTCATCTGCGGTCTCGACGGAGCGCGCGAGCACGGACGGACAAATGAAGAAGCAGCAGAAGATGTTTTCAACAGTGATTCTTCGTTAATCACGTGCGCGCCCTCCCCTCCAACTACTACGGCAATTACACTGCAGATTAAAAACAAAAGACAACTACGGAAATTGAAACAAAAACAAAACTAAAATAAACATAGAAACAATGGACATTTATACAACGACGCCACTTCGCGACCCTAACAACAAATGGAAGAACTTGTTTCCCCTAGTTACTAACAAAACTTAAACAAACGAATAAATAACCCGAACAGAAAAGAAACGAACGAACGAACGAACGAACAACGGCAAAAAAAAAAGACAAATATTACATATACAATTCACTAGATAAATAAATGTATGTGGTGTATGTTTGTATATTAAAACGAAAAGAGAGAAAAGGAAAGAGGAGGTGCTGTGAATGTGTGTTTTTGTTGTATAATTTTGTTTGTTCATAAAGAACGAACGAAAAGTTGCACCGTCCACCACGGAAAGAGATTAAGTACTTTGCAAGTCAAGTAGCAGCAGTAGTAGTAGTAGTAGTAACTGAATGATTTGTATGAGTGAGTGTGTGTGTGTATGTTTTTGTTTCCCCCTAGGGATTCTTTTTTTTCCTTCAGCGTTTCCTTAACTTGCTTCTGCTTCAGCTCTTCTTCTTCTTCTTCTTCATCTTTCGTGTGGGTGGAGGTCGTGTCGACGAGTCTTAGAAGCCCTTGATGACTTTGTACACCTCCAGAGTGGAAAGCAGCAGATAGATGACCCAGAGGGAGAAGAGGAAGGCAGATGTCAGGTACTTCAGACAGGTGGGGCCACCGAGCTCACCGCCCACCACCCTCGCTCGCCTTATGAACAGCACGCAGATGGTGATCACCGCCATCGTGCAGAAGATCGTTACCGAGAACGCCAAACTATTGATGATATGATAATATTCGATGTTTTCAATCAAACGATCAACTGTTATCAGATTCATTTCATCAGATTAAAACTTACTTTCCGGGATCGACCTTGAACGGTCTGCCGTGCGCCGCATGATAGAAGGCTGCTATGGACCAGGCGACTCCGATACCCAAGAAGACGTTCACCGCGTTGCTTCCGGTCACGTTACCGACGCTGGCGTCCGCGTATTTATCCTGGATGGCGGCCACCTTTGATGCAAAAGTATCTGCACGAAAAACAACAATCATCTATCATCTATGCTGAAGAAGCGTTCAGGAGTGAAAGAGAGAGAGTGAGAGAGAGAGAGAGAGAGGAATGGACAGTTTATTTATTTTAAATATTTATGGGCAAAAGTTACGGATCGATGGGGCGCAGAAATGGACGGATACTCATAAATATTTTATATGTTTTTCGGAACCACCCCCCCGATAACCGCGACAGTAGGTAGACGACGACGACGACCACGGGATAGAGAGAGCGAGCAGATAAAAACTATTATGGGTCAAAACTATTATGGAAATAAAAATAAAAGCCCGGATTACAGCACAAATGTAAAATAAATATATAAACAAACAGACAAAAGAGGTCGGATTTATGATCCTCCCAGCAACCGACGCCGCCAACCAGATCACACTTCTCCATCTCATCTACGCCTTCTTTTCATCGCATCGCACCAGTGACGGATTAAGTACATTTTCCTTAGTCCGCTACTGCTTTGACACGACAATGAAATCACTTAGATTGCTGAGATTTAAAAATCGGACGGATGCGCCGGGCAATTGAAACGAACGGTGAATTTGAATTGAAGTGATTGAAGTTTGCCCTGTCCGCTGTCATCGACTCGATGTTATTTGTCTTTTGTTCTACTGTACGATTGTACCTGGTATGCTGGTTCCCAAGGCGACGAACAGGATGGCCGTCACCGAGTCCTTGATGCCGAGGGTCGCGCCGAAATGAGAGGCAACGTCGCCGATGATTGCCGTGACGACACCGATGCAAAGGATGGACACGACGAAGCACAGGTATCCCTTGAACATACCTGAAACGAACGTTCGGTTTATCAGTTCAATAGGAGGATAATGGGGAAAAATTTAAAACTCTCGTCTCACCGGTTGGCGGAACGCAGGCGAACACCAGCTTCCAGAAGAGCGTGACGACGTGCAGGAAATAATCGAAGCAGTTGGGCGCCTTCTCCTCGGAGTCATCGCTCGCACTAACCGTCAACGCCTCCACGAACTGCTCCTTCCACGAATTCGTGCCGATCAGTAGCGAAGCGTTTGCCCTCTGTACCAGCTTATCAACGGTATTCTGTAAAACAAACAAAAAAAAACAATCATCGTCGTTGCAAAGATCATCATCATCTTCGTGGCATACCTTGAACTCTCTGCTCTCGCGTACGCGCAGCTGCGCTTTGGTGATGTCGCCCAACCTGGGTTTACCCAGAATGGCGATCCTCTCCGCTTCTGTGCGGTCCTCCGGCTTCTTCCGTTCGGCAGCCGCCGCTAAACTGGCTATTGCATCTGAACCAAATCACAAATACAAATACACAATCATTAACAATACAAAAATACGTGCAAACATTAAGTGATTTTGTACAGTGTGCAATTGCGTGATAGTTTTTGAATATATGTGTATGTGTGTGTGTGTGTGTGTGTAAGAGAGAGAGAGATAGAGAGAAATTGGCATGCTTAAAAACAAACAAATATATAAGCGGTTGCACAAAGAAGAGAAAAGTTATGCAAAATGCATATAAGATAAGTGATAAAAACAAAAGAAAAGAAAACAAAAAAGAAACACGCAAACATAATCAAATCCCTAACCCGCGATACAGGGTGATTCCCTTTTTTTACACTTCGAATTAAATGGTCTTGGAAACGACGCTTTAATAGAATCACAATTTCCTAGAATCACACTGTACGCAGAGTGGGTGGGAGTCGAGTGCGGCACGCGTTTCAAGTACGTTTCAGAGGGTTTTATTCTGTTTTTCTTTTTTTTTTAAATTTAAATAATCGTGCAAATCTCCGTGACCCACGCAGCGCGCCCTTAATTAATATTGCATATTCCACAACAAAAATAATGCGGGCGCCGCGCGTGTCAGAAGAAAACGAACGTAAACTTTCGACTTGAGTATTAATAATAATCTCTGAAAACTTTCGTGAAACGCAAACCGCACACTTTCCATCGTATTAGATACATTTATATTGATAGCGTTATTTGACGATTAGAAAATCGTTCTCTCGTTGCACACAATATTACGCTACAACTAAAGGTAAACTATAGAACGACAAAAACAAAATAAAGAGAAACAGATTACGGTAACCAGGGAACCCGGACAGCTGTTGCAACACACGTATACAACTATCAATAGTTACGTACGTAGCATAGCAACGGCTGGAAACATCCATTTCAGGATTGGTGAGCGAATGACTCGGACTCAATTATTCACGCGGAATAAAACAAGCGACAGCGGATGCGCCGGGTGACAAACGTAAACATATTTTCCTGCTTCTTTCTTTAATTAAAATTCAATTAGTGCGAATATTTATTTTCTCTAGATTGTTTTTGAGTTCGTATTAGAATGCCTGTTCTGGTTTTTTTTTTTCGTTTACTTACTTCGCATGCAGTGTTGCGGGAAGAGAAGAGGGATGAGGTGTGCACACACAGACAGAGAGGTAGAGAGAGAGACAGATAGAGAGAGAGATATATATGAAAACAAAACAAAAAAAGACAAGAATCAACAAAACAGACACGGATTAATATTCATCTGAAGCGCGTTTATTTGATAATCATCCCACTTCGATCTTCTATAAAATCGCATTACGTAAAATATATATAATAATAATAAAAATAAACAAAACAAAAAAGAACAAAAAAAAACTGAAGATCAACAAATGAAAAGTTTAAATGCGGTTCCTTACCACCAGACATCTGCGGCTCGCCCAGCTCCACGTAGAACAGCACGTCCTTCTCGTAACTATCCTCTTTGATGATCGTAATGAAAATGCTTTTTCTGTAGAAGAAACAAACGTTAAACAATGTACAATATGATAAAACAGAAGATAAAACAAAATGATTGAGGTGAAGTCTGATTTGATTCAACGATTTCGTATCCTATAATTGCGTAACTTAGTCGGAAAGACGAATGGAAAGTACATAAAAAAAATTATAAATAGAAAGAGGTAACGGTATTGGTCAGAAAGAAAGGAAAGAAGGAAGTAAAGAACAAAGGCTAATGGATTTTATTGACGGAGACGGATCGCTAAATTTGTAGCTCAATTTAATCTTTCCTTTTGCCTGCCTGACCTCGACGGACCTCGATCATCCCGTGCACACAAATGTGCACGACGAGATTGAAAAATGTTACCCCCCCACTCTGCCCACCTTTCAATCTGTCAAATTGATCTGCATAAACTGTCAAAGTGACGCGCGTTATGAAAAAAAAAACACAAAATATTGAAAGAAATAACAAAATGTGTATCTTAAAATACATAACATTTACAAAGAGTGGGTGATATTGATGATTGAACGACGTCCATTTCAATATTATTAATTTTTATAATCACTGAAACGACAAAAACCAATGACGTTAGCCCAAAATGTCAAATTTGACGTTTCGATTGACGTTTGGATTTTAATGCAATGCACACTCGATTCGTTAAATCACTATTCAGTGAAACACAATTAAACTGTTTATTGCTTCTTTTGTTTTTTCCCCTTCTCTGCCTTTTTTTTCTCTATTTCACTCTACTGCAGGTTTTTCCTTCCTCCAGTGATTTTCCGTTCTCGGCCACAGTTCAGTGAAGATTTATATGCACGTTTTGCGAAAACACGTCCGTTTATTTTCGCAACCGTGGCCGACACTGCCGCTGCCGCCGCCGCCTCCACCGCACTCTCTCTATTATTTTTCGCAATTGGAAAATTTACTCCAAAGAAAACATTTACACGTATTCCATCTTCCATCGCTTTGGAAGCAAGCAATATCGTGTCTTAGGTCACTTTTAGCCCTCATCGATTCACTCAAATTTCCTGAATAATTTAAAAAAATACAAACATCTACATTTCTCTGCATACAGTTTATCAATCGGCACCTTTCATTAGCGCCACTGATAAAAACCGTTGTTTAGTATTCGAATATGTAGTATAAATATGTGTGGAGAGAAAAAAAGAATCTTTTATTTACATTTTTCCACTTGCTTTATTTACGTTCCCATTTCCGCGTTAAATATCGCAAGAAGAAGAAAAAGAGAGAAAAAACGGAAGAGTTGGAAAAATAAAATAAATAAATCGGATAAATCGGCACACGTCAAAATATTTAAATGATCTCAATGAAAATCGGACGCAATCGGAACGGATAGGCCAACTCTTTTTCCACAAACAATCAAATAACAAAAATTTACACTTTTGATCTTTAATTAGAAGGACCGAACGGAACGGAACAGAACGGATTTCGACCACTAAATAGTAATTAGCTTAATCAATAAATGGCAATTGATATTTAAATGAATGAATCCAGCAGATGGATTCGCTTGATTGCACTTAAAGCGAGCGAGCGAGCGAGTGAGCAATTAGACCGCATTGTTATCGTAAACCCTTTTCGGAAGAAGGGAGACGCAAATTTGGTTGCCTATTGTGTGGTGGCATTATAATATTTCATAATCATCATCATCATCATAATCATCGTTATTTTGCCTGCCTGCAAATAAAATGAGATTCTGTCATTTCAATTCCAATTAATGGACGCAATAAACATGCCAGAACCGTTTATGAAAATTGCGCCGCAATTTCACAAATTAACAAACAAATCGACTTGAACTAAAAAAAAAATGGCAACTTGATCGCAACTGTTGTGTAAAATGAAATAAAATAAAAGCTACATTATGGACAAAATCGTTTTTAATTAAAACTATTAGGATTGTGTTGCTGTTCTGTTCTTCACGTGGATTTCTTTCTTTCTTTCATTTCCGTTCCAAATTCCACGTTTTCTTCTTTTTTTTCGTTTTCTTTCTTTTTATATTCCTCTCGACTTCGCAATTACGGGACGGGATGCGTTAATTAACTTTCGGACACGAATTACCGGGGAAAATATAAGAGGAGGAAATTTTCTGTCCCTGGGGGGGACAAGTTGGATCGTTATCTAATTGCGTTTCCGTGAAAAGAGAAAGAAACTTTATCCGTTTATTTCGGACCCTCTCCCCTGTTGTTGTTGTTTCGTTTTCGTGGCCACCGCCGCAGCAGTAATTCGATTAAGAAAAATCTTATTTCGGCGCCGCGACGCAAGAATCGCATGTTCTTGTCTAGGGAGAAATGGATGGTCCAAGCATCAGCAACATAAAAACTTGATTAATTGAGCGAAAAAAGCCACGCAAAACACAATAAGTTTCCGAGTCTCCGAAAAGTCTCGTTAGTTCGTCTGGTGTTTTGGTGGTGATCGTTAAAAGAGTTTTATAGATCTAGAAATTTTCTAGGAATCGAGCTCACGAATATCACTTAAATTTAGAACGACGAATCGATTCATTCCTTTTTTCTTTTTTTTTTTGCAAAACAATCTTCAGATGACCAACGAAATCGTAAACATTTGAAACATTTTGTTTTCTTTTAAAATGGACACGTGCACGAGCGGCAGAGGCAGCTAGGACGACGAACGACATGTTGACAAATCGATTTGCTTCTAAATAATGTGTTCGATTATTTCGTCCACCGGAGAGAGGAGAACGGCGACGACGACGAACCGGTAAACAAAACAGAACGACGAAGGCGATGCATGTTTCAGGACCGAGAAAAACAAGTGCACACGAACATCTCTCTCTCTCTACACTCATTCCTGCTACACTTTAGCTAAATGGGTTTTTTCTCGCTCTCTCTCTCTCTATGTCTCTCTCATCGAGAGTTCGATAAATATTAAATTAATTGCATCACCTCTCCTCGGAACAGGAAATATTTTCAGTAAAAACACTTTAGGAAACGGGCGGGAGAAGAAGAGGAGTGCAATCATTAATAAGTGTGTAATAAGCTGCTGCTGCTGCTGCATATGCATATGCAAGAGTCGATAAATGATTCATAAAATAAGTTATCGGTTCTCCAAAACTTGGCACAGACTTACCGCAATCACCAATCATAACTTATTATCATTACTCAAGTAATGCAAGTATTTTACAACAACTTTTTGTTTCGTTTTTGCCATCAGTAAAATGAAAACTTTTTGCATTTTGCAGCAGCAGCGCACAATATTGATTGGATTAGTTCTTAATCTTTATCGGTCCGTATTTTTGCTGTATCGACGGAACACGCGAACCAAAATTATTGTGCTGCTAGAGATTTTAAGTCACGTCATACATTCGGAATCGATATATATGTATATATATGAACACTAAAAGTATATGCGATGCACGAGTCGCCTCTTCATAGATCTCAAAACGGCTTCGGCTTCTTGCAGCGTTCTGTCTTGAATTCGAAATTTCGAAGAGAACAGTAGAAGAAAGACGAAAAATATATATTCAGAAACAAATGAGAAATAAGATGCAAATTGCCGTCCATCCGTATCCTTGGCAACACGAGCACGAGCCTACTAGAGATACGAGATACTTGGTACAACAGGCACGCCGCCGCCGCCGTCACCATCCCAACCCACTACGATCATTCCATTATGTTAATCGCCTGGAAAACATCTCCAAACGGTAAAGACGGACTATCGTCGATTGTTGTTGTTGCTGCTGTTGTACACACGTATAATTTCCGCTTCTCCGGAAAATATGAATTTATTTTCGTTCCGTAAAAGCTTCTTCAACTCGGCGTCGCGACGGCTCCGAATTTATGGCACCATTAATTAAGAGTGCCCTTCCCTTCCCATCCCATTCCCATTTTATCATTCTTTGTGGGGAAGGAAGAGGAGGGTACGTGCTTTGTGGCCATCTCATCCGCAACCACTACTACTACTACCACCAACACCACCGCCAAGCCGATCCTTCTTTTCGACGATCTCGAAAGAAACCAGGTCATGACAACAACAACAACAACGACTACAAAAAAATGCTCAAGATAATCAATATTTATGCAATAATATTGATTATCTTATTTGCACGATTGAATTGAGTTCTTCGAAAACTTTTGTCATCTGCTGCAGCCGTCTAGATTTACGTGTAAACTTTTTCGATTTATTGTTCGTTAACGGAAGAAGTGAAGTGAAGAGAAGAGATGATGGTATTAATCTTCCTTGCACTGAATAGGAAATGCACGGATCTGAATCGGAACAAAAGGGATGCACCCGTGATCTCGGTGAAAAGCGATTTCCAATTCGATTCAGGCGATTCCGAATAATCGCCGGAATCAATTTCACTCTCTTTGCGAGCGGCGAAAAGAGTCGCGCACGATATAAAGAGAGGATGATATAAAATAGAGAGTAGTGAAGCACTTTTAACGATGCGATTGATGGCAAACCTAAACCACGACCATCATCTCTTTCACTCCCACTTGCGTCGTTTTCTTTCTTTTGCACATACTTTTGGCAGATAGACACATCCCCGGCATGGCATGGTTTGTGGAGGGATTTGTGCAAGAATCGATTCACTCTTTGTGTATCATCCATATGTATATGTGTGTTTGTGTGTTTGCGAGCGAGAGAAGCATTTTAATGGACATTCGGCCGCCGCCGCCGCCACCGCCGAGCCGCCCGCCCCTCACGCAAATATCCGACGTCGCCGACGCCCCCCCGCCCGCTTCAGTAGCAACACATATAAAATCCCCCCTAATCTAGACGACCTCGACTCACGTCTTCGCATAAACAAATGCGATTCAATTACGCAACTGTAATATCAGATCGAAGTAGATTCGATCTTGGGATACAATATTCATTTACAACGACCTCTTTTTTTTTCTTGCTTCTTCCGAATTAAGACTTAATCCAATATAACAACAACAACACGATAAACAATATTTATTAGAAGATTTAGTAAGTGTTTTCACATTTCATTGATTTTCTCGGAAACTATAATAGATAATTCTCTCAGATGTGTACGAAAAAATCCTTTCAATAAGTTCACAATTGTGATGAAATATGTACACGTCACACGACGTTTGGCTTGATGGCCTATTTATTTTAGTTTCATTAATAACCATCGGGCTCAGCTCTTCACACATCAGGGCAATCCAACAGGACAAGTCATCTCTTTCTATTTACCGTAAAGTTTTTTCTTTTTTTTTTGTTGTTTTGATCAGGTTCTCGACTTTTCCTTGGACGTTGAAAGACATGCCAAACATACGTGTATAAAACACGCACACGCACGCACTCATCTCAGCAAGCAACTTAATGAAGAAAATCACCTTTATTTTTAGCGAACCTAAATAAATAGTCTAATTAGACTGTTCAATGAAACGACCGAGAAAACACAACTATTTCTTACGTGATTTCGAAGCATTCATCGTTGATGTCCCGGCGTTTCGAGAAAGGAAACCGTTTCTGACCGGATGCGCAATCGAGAGAGCGGCTTTTAGCTGCCTGGATGAAACCAATTAGTTTTTACTGGAAAATAGAGAGAGAAAGAGAAAAACAAATACCTGGAGAGGGATAGGAAGGAATTGCAATAAAATGGATGATGGAATTAACTCGAGAGAGAGAGAAGTTAAACTTGATGCGAACATCGCGTGTGCTGTGCCACCTTTCGAAAACCCAAAGGCTTTCAACTGTTTTCCCGTTTTCTCTCAACTCGTTTCGAAAAAAAAAAAAAAGAAATCACACATTTCCCGAGCAAATTGTGCGTGTGTGTGTGTGTGAGAAAGAGAGAGGGCAAGAAAAACAAATGATAGAATTTCACCTAATTTTTATACACATACAAACACACATATATACAGAGTGTGAGTGAGATTATGAAATTAAGTAGCGGTCTATTAATATTGGGAACAAAATAAGTCGCTATTTTTAACGTCGAGCTCTCCAACAAACATTTCACAAAATACACACTCTCTTACACACACACGTACACGTATGAATTTTCTTACACGTCATCTGAATGGTAATGAAAAAAAATTTAAAAAAATAATGTAAAGTAATTTTCAATCGCTTTTCGATTCTGACTAATGATTCATTCTAGCTTTCTTCTTCTTCTTCTTTTTTTAACCAACAACAGAAAAATCCAAGAAAGGTGACGTTATTTGCGGTTTAATTGGTTGAACAGAGAAGGAGGTGGAGGATGTATATCAATCGCAATTATCACCGGAAAATGGGTGTCGTTCGTGTGTGTGCTTGTGTGTGTGTGTAATACGTATATATATACAATGATTAATCTAAATATACAAACACAACACGTGCGCGTAGTGTTCGGAACCCCGTGGGGTGCGTTCAATTTTAATTAGCTTCCATAATCGTAAACTTTCCTGTTATACACACACGCAAACGAACCGATGATGATGGACGATGATGATAATCATATTACAGCCTCCTCCTCCTCCTCTTCCTGGATGTGCTGGATGTGCAAAATACCTTTACACAAATTACTTAAAACATTGTTACAACACACACACAAAGCCAGTATACACACCCTTATAATTCATCTGTAAATACACATCAATGAAAACACAAAAACGTATTTTCAAATCTCTCCAATTTTATTTTCCATTTCTTTTCTTTTTTTTTTTACAAGAATGTCATGTATGTAAATGTTTGGCGGTGAAGGGAGCTTGCGTACGTCCGCGTAAAACGGCCTCTGCTGTCCGTACATTCACATATACATACACACATTCATCCATATGCACAAACCATCTATTTTGAGAGGTGGCCAAGAGGAGGAGGAGTAGGAGGAGGAGGATATATTAAATACAAATATCGTATGTTCGTGCTTCCCCGGAAAAAGGAAAGAGTCTGGCTCGCCGTCTGCCTTTTATACCTTTTGATTGCATGTGCACGTACGGAAATACGGAAAGATAAGGCACTCTGGATTTCAATTTGGCAGATTTAATGCAAACCCTCTTAACGACCCCGGCGATTGGAGGGTGGTGATGGTGGTGGTGAAACGCCTGGGGAGAGTTCGTGGAACCGAATTTAGGGCTTAATTTATTTCCGGCAATTACGAAATTAATTACGACGGTCCACGACGATAATTATTTATTATTATACTGCAAGAGCAAGAGCACACATAACCGTCTCAAAGGACTAGCAGGTCATTAATCGCAGCGCTGAGAACGACTTGTTACCACCGTGTGTTGCTTAACTTTTGCAAAACCGACAAAACCTCGAAGAAAAGTAGATGTCGGGAAGAATCTCTTGTTTGTTATCACTTTTCAAATTGATCAAAACAACAATAAGAATTAACGAAATCATTAAAAAGTTGTACGAAAGACAAACCAATAATGTAAATTCCATTAGTCTAATTGGAGGTATTTCCATTTACCAATTGGTTGAAATACAAAGAGGAAGAGAGAGAGATAAAGAGGTAAAAGTAAATACAATTCAATGTATAGATAAATAATGAAAAAGAGAAAAAGAGTGCGGTGCACTCAGGAAAATTAATTTCAATCTGGATTAGTATTTTCTTGTTAATTTATTATAACCAACAAGTACTACAGATGGTTGTCGTTCACAATGGCATAATGTTGTTAGGATGAGATTTCTGCTTAACTGGTAGTGTATGTATGTGCAAGACAGAGATGGATAGATGGCTTTTGCAGATTGAAGCAAATGAGATTTGCGTGCGTAACGAGTGCACTAGGGACACGGACGGACGGCAACAAGCAGAGAGAGAGATGAGGTTGTTTTGTTTTATAGTGTTGTGTGTGAATCGGATATGCGGTGCAATGTAAATTCTACGACCGCGCTCCGAAATCCTCCCCCAACGCAACAGCAATGCGATGCGAAATTAGAGCGATCCACGACAACTACTAACCACCATCCACAACCATCCATCCCAACGAAAATTGCAATTATCTAACGACTACGCACACAACAACCGTAGAGATAAAGGAGAGAGAGATAGAGAGTTGATAATGAATACTGCAAATATCCAGATAGCGGCCAACCCCAAATTGATCCCTTAATGCCTTAATGTGACAGACAATGTGGCCGGACATTAAATAAAGCGTGATTTCCGGTGCTAGCCCTGGCACAATACGCGCGTGTCAACAGTTCAAATGCTGCCGTTCCCAATCACCGATAAATGGATTTATTGTAATCAGTAGGGATTACGCACGGAAGATGGACAGATAGATATGAAAGGATGAATGAAACCGTATAAATGCGGGCGAGGGCACAAAAACCATCGTCGTCGTCATTTCTTCATCCAAACGAAAATCGCAATCGCAAATTCAAATCCAACTCTCGTTCTCGAATAAAACTATTTTCGTTCGACCTGTGCTGCTTCGTCGATCCGTGTACTTTTTCTTACTCCTCCTCCTCCTTCTCCTCCTCGTTCTCGCTTTGTGTAAATTTTACGGTGTTTAGAAATTCGTTTAAGATGGACGGACGGACGGAGCGCGTGTTTTTCGAAGTCGTCCTGTGCGTCAAAGGCGGCGGCGGCGGCGGTGGCGGATAAATAAACACGGCCGCCCGGGGCAGTGAAAATGGGGCTCTTTTGCAAAATTAACGTCGAGCACAAAGGAAAGGCCTAACATCATCAAACATCATCAGACAGACAGACAACCAACCAACCAACAGACACACGTTGTTTACGATGGTCGAAAAGAATAAAATTAGAACAGAGCACAGAGTACAAAGGAGAAAAAGGAAAGAAGGAAAATGTTTTACGAGGTGTTTAATGAAAACCTATAGCAAAGAGACGAGCGGAACTCAACTCTACTCATCACGATGTTAAGCAACAACGAGATTTACTACATCCCGAGACAGAGTTAATAAAGATCACCAAATAATCATCATGCCTCGTTTAATAGCATCATCAATGATGCCGATTTAAAAAGTACTATTTCGGTGGATGCGCCGGGTACAATATCGAGTTAGATTCTCTCTATTCAATTACAAATGAATTAATGCTTTACTGTTGCTTTCTTTCTCTCTATATCGCATACGTACGAGTAGTTATGTATGTGTGTGTGTGTATAATATAGCGGAGAAGCGCGGCTAATTGCCTTGAATGTTTAAAATAGTGTGTTTCGGTTTATTTTCTGCGCGCCGCCGCGCCACGATATTTATAAATTTCAAAACGGGCTAACTAAGATTTTTACGCGAATATAAATAGTCACACACACACACACACAGTCGCAAGTGACAGGTGTGTCCACCGCCACCGCCAGGACATCTTTTTCCTATATGTGCCATCGCCAACACAACATCATCCACAAAAACGACAACTCGACGTTGATGTTGTTGTTGTTGTTTGTTGGTGATTTCCGTTTCGACCATCTCTTTTCTCTTTTCTTTTATTTTCAACCTTGCGCCGATTCTGACTATTCTTGTCCTCGAAACAAAAGATGTAAGATCTCCTCCTCAAGGTTCTGATGTTGTTCCTCATTTAATCATTTTTAGGCCGTTTTGCCAACTTTTGTAGTTGCCGACAACGACTGCTGCTGCTGTTGCTGCTGAATGAATGCGTGTGTACCGCCATCGTAAATATTATTCTACAAGTTTCAAAATACCTCTCTCCTCCTCCTCCTCATCCTCCTTCCTTCTCCACCTCATTCGAATAAAACACGAAATTCCTCGGGCTGATCCTAATTTCGTTTCTATCGTCAACTATCGTCGACCCGTCCAAGTTTATTCTCAAATCTACACACCTCCACACCTTCCCTTTGATATACCGACCGACCGACCGACCGACCAACAAAAAGCGAAGAAGGAAAAGGAAACAAAAAATAAACGAAACGACCTCGATGGAATAGACGTCGTTCTCAATTGTTTGGACAAAAGTATTATTTTCGGGCCAGACCGAGCCGGGCAATTAAAACGGGTAACGCGATCTTGCAAATTGACTCATCCATCCGACGACGACAACGCCGCCGCCTCCGAAACCAACCGCTAAATTTATAATTCTCGGGTAAAAGCGGCATCAAACTAAATACAACACGCACGAACGCACGCATTCACGCACAAATAACAATGTTTTATAACGTAAACGTACGTATTTTCAATGTAAGATATGTTTTTTTTTGTACATCTAGAGCGAGGCAACCGTCATTTCCAATTAAGTTGTTCCCGTATACATTCGGAACTAATTTTGCCAAACTACTGCTACTACAACTAGCTAATCAAATTTAAATCACGTTCCGTCCGTCCGTCCGTCCATCCACATGTGCGAGTAAAAAAGAAGCTTCGAGGATCGTTCAAATAATTATCTAACTCTCTTATATGTTCATATGAACATACATCATCATCCTATTAGTCGGTATCGAAATACGTGAGCAATAAAGTTTCGAAATAAGCATAATTAATTGAATAGACTGCGAGAATCTGGTTTTATTCATTTTGAATGGCTGCCAACCTACCAACCAACCAACCGATTTGATTTTTACTAAAACAAACAACACACACATACATACATATTATATTTAAAACAAACTAAGCATCATCATCATCATCATCATCATAGTAGCATTAAATCATCAAAGAAAAGTGAGCTAAATGTTATTCCGTAAATAAAGCAAAGCAAGTGAATTAAGATGAAATAATATTTGCTATGATAAAAAGGCGATAATATTCTAATACGTTACACTAGGTGCAAAATTATTATATGCACATCATCATTGAGAATCCATCCACTATCCAAAATTGAAATTTAAATTCCAGTTATTGTTGTTTTAATAATAATAATTTCGGAATAAAGCATAAGCTAGTCTCCGGTCGTTTGATCGTAGTCGACGGCGGCGGCGGCGACTTGGATAAAAATTGGAAATGATTTATGTGCGAGACGCGAACAGACGACGACGACATAGTCTGCACTTTTCTGGACGACGTCCAAAACGGCCGCACGAGATTTCGATAAAATAAACAGAATAAACAGCGAAAGAGACAAGGGACAATGGACTCACTCTGATTCATTGTTCTCGAAGATGAGATGACCTTCGGTCTGCTCGTACTCTTTGCCGTTCTTGGCGGTGCCGTCTTGCGTCCAGTAGGGTATGATGACACGACCTCGGGCACCGGAGCACCGCTGCACGGCCAACTCGTACGTGCCGACACTCTCGACGAGCTCGTAATCGCGCTGAGCGAATTTGAAGACACCGCCGTGATCGTCGTCAAGGATGACGACGGTCGCGAGGGTCGGCGAACCGAGCGAATTGGCCGGCTGCGATCCCTTCAACCGCACGTAAAAGTGCTCGTCCGCCTCGAAGACGTCGTCGTCGATGACCTCGAGCGTGAGCCGTTTCTCCTTGTCGCCAGGTCCGAAGTGCAGCGTCCCTTTGGCGGCGACGTAATCGCTGCCCGCCGTCGCTGTTCCATCCTCCGTGCAGTACTCGACGGCGAGCGGTGCGTCCAGATCACCGGACCGAGCGACACGCACGTCGAAGCGGCCGCAACTCTCGAGCACGGTGTAGGTGGCCGGCTCGAAGTATACTCGACAGCCGGACGGCACGAACTCGGCGACACCGGACTCGCGTCTCAGCTCTGCCTTGACCTCGCTCAGATCGCTCTGCGCCCTCTCCGATATCCTTTTCAGCAGATCACCGCTGCCCATCAGCTTCCTGGTCGCCTGGATCCGATAGAAGGCGCGCGATTTCGGTCCCCTGTTCAGCAGCAGCTCGTGCGCCATCCTCTCGAGCGACTCCAGATCGCAGGACGGATGTTGGCCTCGCAATTGCTTCAGCGTCACGATGTACTCTTGCTTGATCTCCTCGTGCACGTCGTCGTAACCCATCAGGTGATCGGTGTTGCCCATCTCGAGGGCCTCCGCCTGCACGATGACACCGCGTGCGTTCATCCTGTAGTCCTTCCGCACGTACTTGTACATCCGGCGATCAGCTGCGTACGCCGTCAACACCGTCGCCGGAAAGAAGAGGAAGGTCAGTACGCTCTCCCAGATCTCGACGACGTTCGGCGAGATGACGGCCAATATAAGGTAGAGCCACACGTACGCGAATACTGACCACGTAGCCGTCACGAAGAACACTCGAAGATGCTTGATCTTTCGTACCTCACCATTGGGTATGACCGAGACGCAGAGCGCAATGATCACGAACAGATTGTAGGCTGCGGAGCCGACGATGGTGCCAGGTCCCAGGTCGCCTGCCTCAAAGTCCTTTGCCCAGATCTCGATGACGGAGAGGAGGATTTCGGGAGCGCTCGACCCCAAAGCCATCAGCGTAAGATTTGCCACCGTCTCGTTCCACACGCGCACGACGACGATTTGCCGGTCGCCGTTGCTCTTTCGCACCGCCACCTCCTTCTCCTGGGATGTGATCACTTCTATAGCCGCCATGAAGCGGTCCGATATGATGGAGACGCCGATGAAGAGGTAGACCAGCGCGAAGAAATAAACCGATCCTCGACAGATCTTCTCGAACACGGACACATCCACGAGCGGTGTCCAGCATGGAAGCATCAGACCATTGCTGCAATTGATGGACAGGATTCCATCTTCTACAACACGACCTCCTCCTCCTCCTCCGTTCGCGGACACGGTTGCGTTGCTGCCGACGATCTCCATGTCTATATTTCCTTACTTCTGTTCCGAACCTACGTCTCTCTCTCTGTCTGTCTGTCTTTCTGGTTAACGACACGGACGACCTGCAGATCTCTCGTGTATGTTGATGTTGTTACTACCTCTTCGAGGCTAAGGAAACAGCAGCGACATGCCGCACGCACTCGCACGCACTTCGCACTGGCGCCGGGGCGGAACTGGCGGCCAAACCCCCCTTTCGGTGTTGTCGGCCCGTGGGCGTCTTGCGTGCGCAAGTATCGCGCGCGGTACACTTACACACACACACACACATACACCTCTGTCGCCGCCACCGCCGTTCGGAAGCCTCGGCCCCGGATGGAGGCGGCAACGACGACGACTACCAAGACGATGACAAGCACTCGCTCACCTCGCTTCTCTTCGCAAAGACCGACCTCAGCAACGCGCGCGAGACTTGCAATTCAACTTACATAATGGAAACATTGCTCACTTGTTACCACGTACTTTTCGTATGTATGTAACTAGAATTTCAAAGAAAAAGATGAATAATAATCTTATCAGACAGAAAAAACTACTAGTATATATGTTTGTATTTGAAAGGGAAAGACAGTGTGTCATCTGTTAGTTTATCGAAAGTCAGAGAATTCAATTGAATTTCATCATTATCATCAACGTCATCGCTATCATTGTCGATTGATTCGAATACTCGGAAAGAAACTGTGTTACGCATAAATTCAGTTAATTATGGGCAGCAACAAGGAAATTTGCAGTCAGATGGAAAGGATATTTTATCCGATGCATATTTTTGGAGTCGCGCGCTATTCGTAAACGTAAACCAATTACTACTATTGCAAGTGTATGTTTGTTTGTATGTATGTAAGAGTCACGGAAATGAATCGCAATTAAAACTGCACCGCCTTTATTTAACGAGCCGCCTTTCATTCTGGAGCCAAATTTAAATTTGCTGCATACCACACACATGCGTGCGTCCATCCGCTTATGCATGATTTATTTGTTCTTGTTGTTGTTTTTTTCACAAAAATACTTATTAATGCAAAGTCTACGTTTCCATCGACCCTACACCAATTATGTAACAACGATGTACATTAGATCGCACAGCGTGCACGTACGTATTCTTTGATATGCAATTGGCGAATGCTGAAAGTAAGTTGGTTTGCCTATCACTCATCATCGGGCACCGTTTTCGATTTGTGTGGCATGTAAGATGCGCATGAGGTGAATATTATTTTGAGAAATTAATTGGTGGTACTCACTCGGTATCGTTGTTTTCAAAGATCAACTCTCCCTCGACGTACTCGTACTCTTTGCCGGCTTTGGCGGTGCCGTCGACGGTGCAATAGGGTATGATGACTTGACCTCTGCCGCCCGACGTCCTCTTCACGGACAACTCGTAGCTGCCGACGCTCTCGATGAGTTCGTAGTCGCGTTGCTGGAATTTGAAGCAGCCCGCTTGATCATCGTCCAGGATGAAGACGGTCGCGACCGAAGAGTCGCCGTTCTTTTTCTTCAGTCGCACGTAGAAATACTCGTCCGCTTCGAACACCTCGTCGTCGATGATCTCGATGGAGATGGTCTTGCGGTTGTCACCGGCTGCGAAGCGGACGCTGCCTTTGGCACGGACGTAATCGTTGCCCGCAATCGCGGTCCCATCCTCCGTGCAATATTCGACCTCGACTTCGTCGTCGATGTTGCAGGTGCGCTCTAGCGTGACGACGCAGCTGCCGCAGTTCTCGAGCACCGTGTAAGTGGACGGTTCGAAACGGATCGAATCCAAGCCTCTGTCGCCGCCGCCGCCGCCACCACCACCACCTTTTCGAAAGGCGGCCGACTCCTGCAGATACTCGACCTGGATGTCGTCCATGGCCTGTCTGGAGGTACGCTTGAAGATGTCGGCGCTACCGCGGAGGGTGCGCGTTGCCTGCATGCGATAAAAGGCGCGCGATCGGTGACGTTTGCTCAGCAGGAGATTCTCGTGGGCCATCCGCTCGAGTGTTTGGACGTCGGCGGTCGGATGATCGACGCGCAGACTTTTCAGCGTGTCCAGAAACCTTTGACGTAGATCGAGATCAGCGGACTCGGCGAAGGCGCCGCTCTCGACGATGATGCCGCGCGCGTTCACGCGGTAACTCTTCCTGATGAACTTGTACAACCTCCTGTCCGCAATGTACGCCGTCAACACGGTTATTGGGAAGAAGAGAAAGGTCAGCACGCTCTCCCAGATCTCGACGACGCCCGGCGAGAAGACGGCGAGGATCAGGTAGAGCCACACGTACGCGAATACTGACCACGTAGCCGTCACGAAGAACACGCGCAGATGCTTGATTTTTCGCACCTCTCCGTTGGGAATGACCGAGACGCAGATGGATATGATGACGAAGAGGTTGAAGGCTGCAGAGCCGACGATGGTGCCAGGTCCCAGGTCGCCTGCCTCAAAGTCCTTCGCCCAGATCTCGATGACGGAGAGGAGGATTTCGGGAGCGCTGGAGCCGAGCGCGAGTAGCGTCAGATTTGCGACGGTCTCGTTCCACACGCGCACCACCACGATGTGCTTATCGCCGTTGGCCTTCTTCACGCCGACCTCCTTCTCCTGCGACGTGATCACCTCGACGGCCGCCATGAAACGATCCGAGATTATGGAGACGCCGATGAAGAGGTAAGCCATAACCACGAAGTAGACGCAGCCACGCGTCGCCTTCTCCAGCGTGCTCACACCTAGCAAAGGTCTCCAGCACGGCACCAAAAGTCCATCGTTGCACACTATGATGCTGCTGCTGCTGCTGCCCGACACACTATCGTTTTGATTCGATGATGCCATATTCTCCCTTATTGCCCGAATTCCGATGTTGCTGCTGCTGCTGCCACCACAGCAGGAATATTTCTTTCTCTTTCGTGTTAGGTATAGATATATTTCGAGTGCTTACGTAATCTAATTAAAAGTTATCCAATATAATTGCACTGCTAGAACTAACCGCGCAGCTAGCAAGCAACGAACACACACACACACACAGTAGACAGGAAACGCAACTTGCAAATATTTGTTTGCGTGCGAACGCACCGGACCAAGTTTTGCAAATGTAACAATTTTGGTGTAATACCTACCTACCTACCTATAGCAGACACTCGTGCACGCACACTATCCACCACTACCGACCATTTAGGTTTCAGCTTTTAATACTTCGTACATGTATTATAATAAAACGTATAGGAGAGAAGCGGATAGAATGAGTGTATGTGAGTGAGAATGAGAGAGAGAGGACGCGCGCGAAAAAGATAATCCTCTCTCTCTGTCTCTCTTCTTCCCTCCCTGCCACACTGCTCCTCTTTAAAAATAAATCAATCGATGATCGACCCGGAGAGGAAGGAGCCGTGTCCGACCTTTATGCACAAGTCTCTGCTCGTCTCGTCCTATCGTCCTGTCCTGTCCTCTGTATGCGAGCCATCTCCGACCCTCACCAATCAACCAAACACAACGCCCCCAAAACAGCAACAATCCATCACTTTTTCAATGTACACACACACACACAGATTCAATTTGATTCACGATTTAATTATATGAACAAAGGCACGTGCGAAAAGTGATTAATGAGATAAGCGTGCACGAAGAAATTAGATCGACTAGCTGCTGCTGCTGCTACTACTGCTGGCTTATACACAAACACACATAGACGCGTGCTTAATTATATATGCAAGTGAATGTGTGTGTGGGTTGACTAAAAGATGTTGATTATGACTAAAACTGATTGCGATACTACATAGAATGGTACAGTGGGAGAGAGAAAAGGCAGACTCAATCGACGCTAATTATAATTAAAGCTGGTGGTCCACCACCACCATCACCACCATTTCGCCGAACCGCGATATTCAATTCTTCGAATGTTATTCTCGTTTCATTTCTTTCCCATAACAACAACAATAATAATCAATTATAATTGAATGGTAGTCATTAGCATCACCATCATCGACTGTATGTATGTATGTATATTTTGGTAATTCTTTGAGTACTAACATTTAATTTAATCGAATTCTTCGAAATTATATGAGCAAGAATCATTTTCACGAGAAACATATCGTATTAAGTAAATAGCCAAGAAAACTTCAAACAATTATTTTCACAAATGATGAACGATCATCGTTGCGCCAGGTAAATCCGTTACGTTTATTCAAGAATTACTTCAATTGACTATGAAAGATACGCACGATACGATAATACTACACCACACATTACATTCAAACACACAATACATTCCATTCATTCATACGTTCGTTCGTTCCTGCTGCCACTTAAATAAATAATGAAGCAACAGGTATTAAATTGTTTGTGCAAGGTTTGTAACACGGATTGTTAGTAGGAGGGGCGGTGGTGGTGGTAGATGGTATGGTATGCGTGAAACGATTATAGATTAATAACCGACCGGAAAAAATAAACACAAACAATACATAGTGAACGTTGTGAGGGAGGAAATAAAAGTGTACCAAGTTTGAAAGAAGACGAAGACAACGTCAGCAACAAAAAAAGAGAGTGTAATGTAATTTCTTAAGAATTAATTAACGTTCATCGTACAAACTTTATCTGAGCGCCGCACTCTGAAGAACTTTCCTCGACAGTCGCATCAAACCGGAGACTGGATCGCGTCCAAAGTACTTCACCTGCATCTCCTGGCCCACCGCCAAACCCAGAACACTAGGATGCCCCACCTGAAAGCAGGCAATCAAGCTCAAAATCACTGTACGCGCTACTGTACACATACACACACTCACCTTGCGCTGATCCAGTTGAGAGTTGTGCAGAAGCGCGGGCGGCATGCCCGGATAAAGAGTGACCATCACACCGATATCGCGTATCTCGACGATCGTTGCACTGTAGATGCCGCCAAACTCCAATTCGGGCGTTCTCTCCGTGTTCAGCCATTTCTGGATGATCTCGTTCGCCTCGTCGAGAGCGCTCTGATTCGGTGCGAATATCTCGAACGTCGTATCGTCTATCTGATTCACCTGAACGCCGGTCTGCAGGAAGAGTTTCTTCAGATTGATTCCACCGACGCCGAGCAGCTTGGACCGCTTGTGCACCTCCAATTCCAGCTTCTGACTGACCGGCAAATTCTCTTTCTTTTCGACCCTGCCCAAAAATATTATCATTATACGGATAGATGGATGGATAGATCTTAAATTTACCTCGGCTTCTCGATACAATCATGCATGATATCCAATATCTTGGCTTTGGCTTCGGTCGCCTTCTGTATCGATTCCATCACGATCTTCAGCGGCAATCCGGGAATCTTGATATCCGCTTGCAGTGCGGTGATTCCCTTCTTGGTGCCGGCGATCTTAAAGTCCATATCTCCCATGTAGTCTTCTATACCCTGAGAACAAAACGAACAACATTGCAGAAGAAAGGTGGTCGATCGTGCCGGCGTGCGTCACTTACCAGTAGATCGGTCAGTATCCGATAGTCCTCCATGTGCTTGGTATCGTTTTCCGAGAACCTCGAGATTAGTCCGATGGCGACGCCGGCCGCCGGTGATGAAACTGGAACGCCTGCATCCATCAGGGCCAAACTGCCGCCGCACACCGACGCCATCGAACTTGAACCGTTCGATTCGAGCACCTCGGACGTGAGTCTCACCGTGAACGGATAATTCTCCGGCAAGATCGGATTGAGTCCGCGCTCAGCGAGGGCGCCGTGTCCGAGCTCTCTTCTACCGGCCGGTCCGATTCTGCCCGTCTCCTTCGTCGCGAACGGCGGAAATTCGTAGTGCAGGAAAAAGTTCTTCTCCTTGACGCCGTCACCCGTCAGCATCGCCATCGAATCCATCTTCAGCGCGCTCTGCTGCGAGTCCAGGGTGACGGTGCAAAACACCTGCGTCTGACCTCGCTGAAAGACGGCGCTCCCGTGCAACGGTTTGTACATGTTCACCTGACACGAGATGTTGCGCAGCTCGTCGAACGTCCGTCCGTCGCATCGGACGTTCTCCTCGAACACCAGATCCCTGAACACCTTCTTTATCAGATCGTTGAGGCCTTCGGCGACGAGTGCCACGTCCGTATCCGGATAGTTCGCCCTGATCTTCTCCAGCACGTCCGTCCGCACATCGTTCAGCGCGTAATCCCTGCTCAGTTTATCGTGCGTGTAGTTCATGAAGATCTCCCTCACTCGCATCCCCGCCAACGTCCTCAACGCTTCCTCGACCTCCCCCGACAACTCTTTCGCCATCTCCAACTCTCTCTTCTTCTTGCCGCACGCTTTGCTCAGTTTATCTATGCTCTGTATCACGTGTTGCGTTTCTTTTGTGCCAATTTTTATCGCCTTCAGCAGATCCTGCTGTAGCATATTCTTCGCGCTACCCTCCAACATCACCACCAGGTTCTGTTTGGTCGCCGTCACAATCAAATTCAGTATCGACTCCTGAAGTTCCCTCCTCGTCGGATTCACTATGACCTCGTTGTCGATGAAACCCAATCGCACCGCTCCCACCGGTCCATTCCACGGAATGTCGCTGACAGCGAGAGCAGCGGATGCCGCATTGATTGCTAGCACATCCGGACTGTTCGCGCTGTCCACCGCCAGCATGTTGCAGACGACCTGCGTTTCGTAGAAAAAGTTCTTCGCGAACAGCGGCCTCAGACTCCTGTCCACCAGTCTCGCCGATAGAATCTCCCTCTCGCTGGCGCCCAATTCTCGCCTCAGGAAATTCGTTGGTATCCGACCGGCCGCAGCCGATTTCTGCCTGTAGTCCACGACGAGCGGCAGAAAGTTGCTCGTCGACGGTTTCGTCTTCGACACTGCTGTAACCATGACTGCGGTGTCACCTAGCGACGCCACGGCACATCCGTCCGCCAATTTGGCGTATCTGCCGGACGATAACCGGAGGTTCCTCCTGCAACGAACGTACATTCACTCGACCCATTCTGAACAATATTTATAACCTGAAAATGCAGCGGAACGTACCTACCCGTTGCTGAACGGCACCTCTACCTCGGTCTGATCCAACGGTGCGCTATAATACCTCTTGCATCTCCTGACATTCTTATTTTCTAATTGGACTAAATGTTTACCAGCTACGGACACCCTCCTAACACCGTACATCTTTCATTTGTTTCGAGCAGTTTCTAGGTTATGATGAATACAATTCATACCATATTTTATTATTATTATTGAACGATCGGTGTTTCTCAAACGCGCAAAATGATATTTATAAGAATACCTTGCAAACACGTATATTTGGACTGTTGTATTAAGATAAAATCATTCACAATTCTAACAAATCCAAAGAATCTATTTTTATTTTTTTTAATGGAATTATTCGATGGATTTGAAAATAGTTCACATATGTTGTTAGCACTGCTTCTTCATAATCATTTTCGTTTTCTAACGTTTGCAATCCATATTATTTGTATTATTATCTGTATTCTTGTTGGTATTATTGTTTCAGTTGGTGGTCGTGCTGTCGTGTGTTATCGTGTGTGTGTTGTTTAGTTGCTCGCAAGCCAATTTGAATGTGAGAAAACTGAATTCTGAATTGAATTGATCCAATTTGAACATTAATTGCGGAGATGGCGAGCGAAACTGCGTCCAAGATCGTCGCTCCGACCGTCGACCAAATCAATTCCGATAGGATAACGCAGGTGAATATTCAACATAATAATAACCTGAAATGATTCTACCTCGAACGTACCTCTAACGTATAAAACATTCGTTTTCTTTCGTAGCTCGCTGAAAAGTACTGGGCCCCGCACACAAAAAACTCTCACATACCCTACGAGCCAAATGTCATCGAAGACCTATACTTCCAGGAGATCAGAGGCACCAAGTGAGTTTAATTCAATCGATCAATCGATTATCTCTTCAATTTCGTGTTCTGATCTATTGCAGTTTTTCAGTGAGGAGGATAATGGTGCTGGAGTTCAGTCAGTATTTGGAGAACTACCTGTGGCCAAACTACAGCCATAAAGCCACTCATGCACACATCATGTCCATAGTGATCATGCTGAACGAGAAATTCAGGGAACGTGTGCAAGTCTGGCAGGTGAAATAATTCTTTAACTATTTGCGTGTTTCATCATATCGTTCTTATTAATTTTTTTTTCTTTCTTCTTGAAGGCATTCAAAGAAAACAGTCAACACTTTCCGCACTTCTTTGAGCAGGTGCTGAATTTGAGCGTAGAACGCGACGAATTGTTGATCACCATTAAAGAGCAAACGTCGTTGCTGGTGTTCGTGAATCGCTGCTTCAACAGCATGGAGGAGCCGATTTGCCGAGATCAGGTGAAACGATTGGTGTCGTTGTCCATGTGGGTTTCGCTGCAGAGCGCGCGCCGAGATTCCGAGTTTCGGAGGTGCCCAAAGTGGGAAAAGTACTGGAAGGCGATACAAAAAAAGGATAAACCTGAAATGATGGAAAAGCTGATGTGGGAGAGAACGCTGTTGCATAAGATGATGTGCAAATTCATGGAAGTCCTCGACAGTATACCAGAGGAAGGACCGATAATGCAGGAGAAGGTAATTAGCAAGCAGAAGCAGCTCGTCGGAGCGTGATTTAATTGCTCGCGTTTGCAGGTTCTATACTGCGAGCGATTTTTAGAATTCGTCACCGATCTGGAGGCTCTGCTATTGACGCGCAGGTTCTTCAACACGGTCCTGGATGATTGCCACCTTGTAGTTCGATGTCAACTCTCAAATTTGAGTAAGCGACCAGAGGGTCATCTCTTCAGACAGGTGAGTGTTATTGAACGATTTTCATTAGGGAGGGAATAATTTATTATGTCTAAATATATAAATAGTATAAAAAAATAATATATATATATATATATACGTGTGTGTGTATATACATATATATATATATATTTGAAATGAGATTCTCGTATATATCGAAAAAGTCGAGCTATATAGTTAAGTACACTTTTGCGAGTTTTGAACCATTTTCGTTTCGATTTTTAAAAGTCGGTCGTGTGCAGTCGCATTGGCGTCGCCGATGACCATTTGTACTCCGGTTCCTGTCGGCAATTGTCGTAGCAACAGGTGTCGCGAATCATCTTCGATATGCTCTTCGGATATTTGATTAGGCAGATGTAGAGGTACAGCGGTGCCTGGAAGGTATTCACGATGATGTAGCAATAGACGAGTCCGTCGAGTGTGGAAAAAGACATCAGGAAAAACACCCAGTTGACGCTCATCACCAAGAATACGAGCACGAACATCCGAAAACTAAAATCAATAAACATTTAAAAATGCGCATTCGCTCGCTCAACTCGATTATGAATTACCTTCTTTTGAGCTGCTTGTAAATTTGACCGGAATTGCGTCTCGTCCGGAGCAATTTGATGATCGTCTTAACGATGAACACGTTCACCAAAACCGTAAAGGCAACGGGCACGAAGAATATTATCATTGCCAGAGAACCGATCTGCTCCTGTTCGTCGTTTTTGAAATGCGATTTGACCACTTCGTAGTCGAGCGTGTAGTGGGCGAAGATGGCGAGGAATCCGGTAACGGCCGTACTGAGCCAGGCGTACAGAGAGTAATACCGGTACTGCCTGTAATCGGTCATACGTAAATAAGCGTTGCGGGATCTGCAATAAACAATCAATCAAACAATCATTACTAAGTTGACTATGACGTTGATGTTACTCACTTGAATATTTTCCAAATGCAATAGCCTAAACTGTTGAGCCAAAAGAACGCACCCAGCAGACTCACGTACGATACTGTCTCTGCAAAGGATTTATTTTTATTATTTCTTTGCTGTCGTTACAATTTGGAACTTTCATGCTGTTGCTGCCTACCTACCTGTTACAATTATGCTCACGTTGCTCTTGAAGACTGTCAATAGTCTGATCAGATCCGCGACCTGATTGATCAGAAGGCACAGAGTGATGGTCAGAAGGACGCGACCCACCAGGTCCTTGAGCGGCGGCATCACTAAGAAGAAGATGAGCACGGCGAGGAAGCAACCGATCGCAACGATGTGCGTCACCGGATTAACAATGTTTCGCATCAGCATCTCGTTTGTCCAATGATTCTCGTGTTTTGGATCACACACGAGAGCGTATTCAGACAAAGTTCCATTTTCGACCCTCTGAAAAATGTTTAAAAATGAAAGCAAAAATTGCATTAATTATGCCCAATTCTCACCTTGTCCAGGCAATACTTGCCACTGTCATAATCATAGAACACCATCTTCTTCTTATTCATTTCCTCAAACTCCTCTTCTTCCCCCTCCAGCGGTCTATTTATGTAGTGTCTCAGTTTTCCATTTGGAAGCAATCTGAGGACATCCTGAGAGTTGACATAGTGGTAGATCGACCACTGCTGATGGGAGCCGCAGTCAGGAGAGCCTGTAGCTATGCTGAATCAGCACACATTCAGTTTGTGGAAAATTAATGTTGCAATGAGGAAAGAAATACTCACAAGTAGTCAATTTGCTGATTGGATCTGCCATGTTCGCTGGTGAAAATGGGCCTCCACTTGGTCTCCCTGGTTTCATTGATGTTGGTGCAGTAATTTTGTACATAGATTTCATTTTCTTCGCAGCACTTGTTCACCCTCACCTTTGACAAAGACGGGTCGCACCAAGCGCACACTATTAACGTTGATAATATGGTCCACAGTGTGCTCATCTTTATTGTGAATAAATTCTTCTCTTTGCTGGAATTGCGTACGAATCAAATCTGTTTCGCTCCCCTCCAATAAGAACGATTAACCTCAAAGCGCTCTCGCTCATCTGCTAGCTACTCTATTGGTAGGTAGGTAGGTAGGTGAGTGTAGGTGAGTTGATTGGTAGGTCGGTTTGTTTGTTTGATATTCCAGTGGCGCGCGCGCGTAAACTCGTTTCTTCTGATTCCAAATACGATGATCCATCACCATCACACACAACTTCTTTCTTCTTTTACGGAGGCAGATGGATGCAGAGAATGCTATTTTATTGTATTCTTCTTTTTTTTTTCCTGCCTTTTCAAGGAATATTAAAAGGAGTTTACACCATATGCGGCCGGCCTTTCCATTCGAGTGTGTATAACATGAGAATAAACCGTTAACACGTTTTTCCCCACCCGCTTTGTGACGCTCATCGAAATCCCCTAACGCATCCGTCAACCCTTGTGACTCGATACGCACGCACACCTGGATTACGTGCGTATACTTCCGGGAAACGCGTAATCACCTAACAATAACACAGACCCCCCAAATGGGAAAAGGTGGGCCGAAGTGTTAGCTAATTGCTGCTGCCGTCGCGGTATGATCTAAGGAATGAGAGCACCGACCAACTTGGAACAGACGATCATTTCAATTATAATTGCAAATGTTATGGTTTTAATTATAATTTGCTTATTGAATCATTTATATAATGTATTGCGATGTGTGCGGATAGGTGTGTCAACCTACCTACCTACCTACCTACCTATCTATCTACAGAGAGATTTGAATAATTCCATATTTGTGCGCATTTGTTGTTTCGCTTGATGATTTTGCTGATGTCAAGCGAGGCGGGGGTGCATCATAAAATTGATATCATCATATAATGGACATGTCGCGGAACTAATGTTGATGATCTCATGCATGGCGCCACAATCTGACCTTCATTCGCACGTGATTGACATCTGTTTGATATTCTTGAGAGAAAAATTGTGCTTGCCGCATATTGATGCTAATAAGATAATAACATTCATGATACGTTTAATATGTAAACGATGTTTAACATAAATATTGATCAGATCTTCTTTCAATGGATGATAATAATAATAATATGGCACGTTAATGATACTGTTCGCTACTGGTCGGATCAGATGCGATCGTTGTTGGACATCTGCACTTCGTCCTCTCGCTCGTATTCGTCCACTTGCTCCTCGTCTACGAATGTCTTCCACATGCCGGGAAATTGGAAACAGTAGAACCCTTTGTTCGCAAGACCACGCAACGCCCTCTTCCTGAACACGACAAGCAGCAGGAATATCAGCACGCCTTGCAGCACGTTCACGTAATCCGTCACGACCCTATAGATAACAGAAACAAAAAAAAATAGAGTAATTCGAATGGTACTTGGATGACGATATTCGATATTACCATACGTAATTCAGGATTCTGTGCACGTTATTCAGGGCAACGGAAATCACCTCGAAGAACCAAAGCAGTCCCATGATGAGGAACAACCTTACGTACAGGCGGATTCTGCAAGTAAAAGTAGAGTTGTTGCTGTTGCTGCTGCTTCTGATCGTATAATCATAAATCGTATAATCACTTGAATTTGAGGGAGCGGACTTTGGCGTCGTTGATGTTCTTGGTCTCGCGCCATACTGCCTTGATGGATAGAAGAAATAGGACCAGATTGATGCACAGCAGTATCGAGATGGGACCGTAGAAGTAGGCCCAGGTTGCGTGCTGACCGTTGAACCAGCACCGGCCGGTCGCCAGATTCGGTTTGAGGTGGTCCCCGGGCGTGTGGTTGGCGATGGCGAGCATCGTGAGTAAAACGATGGGCATTCCGTGGCCGTAGATCAGGTAGATCATGTACCATTGCCGATCAGTGCCCATGATGTGAGGTCGTCTATACGAAGATCATGATTATTCGTAACGATTACTTTTACGAGGACGAGGTGCGAGGACGAGGTCGACTTACGTGGCCGTCTTCCATACGTGGATGGAGGTAACGTGCAACCAGAAGAAGGTTGTCATGAAGGCGAAGTAGTTGATGTACGCGAAGGTCAAACACCACACCGTATCCAGATTGCTGAACAGTTGGATGATGCCCAAGCACAAGAGCGACAAAGCGAGCGATGCGATCGCATGCATAATGCACTTGCCCTAATTGTACAATAGATGTATTTATTTATTTATTTATATATGTGTATACGCGTGTTTCTTACCTGCAGATCTCTCAGGTTCGGAACGAGCGCGTAGACGAACAGGGTCATGCACAGGAATATGACCGAGATGAAGCCGCAGATGGCCCTCAAAGTGAACCATAGTTCTTCCGAAGCCAGCGACTCCTCCTGCTCAGCGTTCATGCAAATGATGGCCACCTTCGAGCCGTTCTCGCTCTCCAAACTCGTCAAGCAGAATTCTTCTTTGGGCACGACCACGTCCTTCGTAGAACCTATCGTCCGGTACATGAGATCACCGCTGCTCGACAGCCTGAACGTCTCGCTCTCGTCGAAATCGGGGTCCAGAAGGTACTTCTTCGGACAGCTCAAATTTATCGGTACCTCATTCCAGCACTTGTTCTTCTGAATCAAGTTGGGTTCATCGCAGCACGAATTCAAGCCCTCCGCCACCGACGTCAGTGGTTCTAACGTGCAAACGCACAAGAATAGCAACAGTTGCGAAGATCTGAACATGAACATGATCTGAAACAGAGAAACACAATATAACTCCTCATTGATTCATCAATTCTCAACGTCAATATGACATTTTCATTGATTGAGACACACCTATTTCAGATTAGATTACAGCATTATTATGTATTTGGTTTAACACGTTACATTTATATATATATATAAAGTTACAGATTACAGATAAACAACGAGATCGTTGTTTAATCGTGTATATTGTCATTTTTCGAAGTGTATGCGGAGAATTCGCGATTGCAAAAATAAGTTTTTCTTAAATGAGAAATATCGGTGATGACTTTACGCTGAACTATTTTTATTTATATCGCAGCGCCGTTCGATTCGATTTTTCGCGCAAACTATGATTCTTCTCCTACTGATACAACATATGTTGTACAGATTACATGTTTCGTATCAATCGCGTCGCCTCGATTAGATAGATAGGTTCGTTCGACACGCTACGCAAAATGCATTGTTTCCATCTCGAAACTATTCTCTTAGAGATTCTTTCCTAATATCTATCAACGTCATCCGAAAAACAAAACAAAATCAAATGAAAACGACAATCTCCGAGGTTATCATACTGTTTTTTTTTGGTTTGTTTGTGTAAAGATTAGTCAAAAGAAAAGTTTATACTAAGACTAATTGCTTAACAGTATGTGTTAAAAATTGCAGAGAGAAATCATTCGGCACCGGCGATTCTAAAAAATTACCGAAAACTTGAGTTCTTAATGCCACTGCAATTATAGTTGCGCAACGCATATTTCGTGTTTATATAATAAAATCAAGTTGAAAGATAGAGAGAACAGCGTCTTTGGCTTTTGGCTCTTTCTCTGTTGGTCAAGGCTGATTCACAATTATGCCATCATATTTACATAATTGAGCATGTTTAATCTCTAAATATTTGTCGAATGCGATTAATTAAACAACAAGTCCACATTGTATTATTATAGTTCAACAAATATTAGGACGGATCTGATGTGTGTGTGTGTGTGGGTGTGTATGCCGTTTCCACTATTTCTGCCATGCTAATGTTATCTCTAAATAATAGCTTGCAGCGTTATGTAAACTCATTAAATTCGTGAACGTATTTTCAAAAGCAATTAATACTCGCTCGCCAGACTCCCACGCGAATCATCTTCGCGTGAAATTAATAAAATTTTAAAACCAACTTTTAGTTTGTTTGTTTGTTTCTTCTTTAAATTTGATTTTTATTTTTCCGTTAGTTCAGTTGGATGAGGTGGGGATGGTGGTGACGAGCTAGACTTAACAACGAGATAATAAAAATAACTACATTAATGTTTACATGTGATGGAATGGGATGGGATGGGATATATGTTGGATCAATAATATATATATTTATACTTACTCACCTTTATACTTACAGCGATGTTTCTAAAACTATTGTTTATATGTTTTTCGAATTTGTTGTTATTGTTGTTCTTCCTCTTCTTATCCGGTTACTGCTTTTCTGCATGCTAACAATAGCAAGAACGTGTTGATGTTGCCGCGACCAAAGAATGATTCAGACTAGCTTCATTGCTTTTAATTTCGCGTCTCGCGCGCTCGCGATTCTCATTCAAACCAGAGATAATTTGGACGTGCGTACGCAAATCGTACCCAATATATACACGTCGTATTTCTTTTTTTTGTTTGTTTTTAAGTTATCACATTAGAAAATTCATAGTTTTTATTTTGTAAACTGTTTTAATCGATTGATTTTGTTGATGTTTTGGTTTGTTTTTCAGTTATTGGATATGCTCAAGTTCTACGCCCGCTTCGAAATCAGCGATGTAACCGGAGATCCGCTCACCGATCACGATATGACTGAACTTCATTACAACAACATTACATCGTTGCAGGTATTTCGATTATATCCCCCTTTAGAATATATACATACATATATATATGTATTGTGATAAGTTTTCATATTGCTTTTCTTTGCAGAAAGCGGCATTCGCGAAATTCCCTGACCTGAGGAACTTTTCGCTGGCGAACGTGGCCAGCGTCGACTCCAGGGAATCTCTGCAAAAACACTTTTCAAATTTGAGGTAGATTTAAGAGGAGGATGAGTAGCGTTCACGATTCTATTCGTTCCTTTGTTTCAGCGTTGATAAGTTGAGAGCGATCGGCAGTTATCTGCATCTGGTGCCGACGACCGAGAACGAGAAGGACGCTCCATGGTGCAGAACGGACGAGCAATTTCTCAAGGAGCTTCTGGTAATTTTTGTCTACCTTCTCTGACTGTGGCTAACGAAGCTAACAATTGAATGTACAGATTTCCAGGCACGAGAAGCGCATCTCGCAGCTGGATTCGCTGAACGAGATGCCACTGTATCCGACGGAGGAGATCATCTGGAATGAGAACGTCGTACCGACGGCCTACTTCTCCGGCGAGGGTTGCCTCGCTTTGCCCAAGCTCAATCTGCAGTTCCTCACGCTGCACGATTATCTGCTCAGAAATTTCAATCTGTTTCGCCTAGAGTCCACTTGTGAGTATATATATTTAATAACCATCAATCACACGATAAACGTTGCTAAATAAAACAAACTGTTTTTCTTATTTTCAACCAGATGAAATACGTCAAGATATCGAAGATGCCGTCAGCAGGCTGTGTCCTTGGTGAGTATAGTTGCTGTTGCTTCGATTATAAATAGAGACGCAGATTTTAAGTGTTTTGTCATTTAATTTAATTTTTCCGTTTCTAGGAAGGCCGAGGATGAAAGCGTATACTGGGGTGGCTGGGCTCGAATGGCCCAACCAATCGTCACCTTTGCCGTTGTCGAGGTGTCCAAACCCAACATTGGTTAGTCAAGAAATTGCTGGAGAGAGAGAGAGAGGACATTTTATTAAATATGTTTGTTACAGGGGAAAAACGTCCGAGCCGAGTTCGAGCCGATGTAACGGTGAACCTCTCCGTCCGGCCTGAAATCAAAGCGGAATGGGAGAATCTGCGAAAACACGATGTGTGCTTTCTAATCACCGTCATTCCTGTAAACCCGATCGGTCAGTTGCGCAACTTTACACTTGTTTGTTTTTATTTTTTTTAACTATTGTTATTTTGTTCTGCATACTCTCTATTTGAAGGCACCAAATACGATTACAAGAATGCGTTCATACCGCAGGTTGGATTGCACTGCGTGAGAGGTTGCGAAGTCGAGGGTATGCTCGATAGCAATGGGCGTGTAATAGAGGATGGGCCCGAACCGAAACCGGCCATTCCCGGCGACAAGCGGACTTACAGGGTGTGGCTCGATTGCAATCAATATAGGGACGACATGAATCTGACCAATCAGGGCGGCGAGGACGTGTACGAAGGTAGTGCTCTTTTATATATATGCCGGTGGGCTTTGTCTTAATCTCCAGTTCGTAAAGGTTTCAACATATTCATGCGTCGGAAACCGAAGGAGAACAACTTCAAGGCTGTCCTCGAGACGATCAGGGAGCTGATGAACACCGAGTGCGTCGTTCCCGATTGGCTGCACGACATCATCCTTGGATACGGAGACCCGGGCGCCGCCCATTACTCCCGCATGCCCGACACTATTCCCACCATGGACTTTAACGACACCTTCATCGATGCCGCCCATCTGCGCTCCTGTTTCCCGAACAGAAAAATCACGTATTCCGCAAAAAATCGAGAGGAAATGCCGAGACCATTCAAGTAAATTGTAGCATTTGAATCGAGCAAAAACTGTAAAGTTAATCTTATTCCTTCTTATTCCAGGATTACCTTCGATCGGCGAAAGGATGACCAGGTGAAGGAGGAGGAGAAGGAGGTGTTGACTGTAGAATCGCACAAAATACCTAAGAGAGGACCGTACACATTCAACGAGCCCAAAAAGTACATATATATATACATACAAAACATAACTGTTTGTTGTTATTATTTTGACTAATCCATTTGAATTTGTGTAACAGGAACAGCATTCCGTTTACGCCGACGCAGGTGGAGGCGATCAGGGCAGGAATGCAGCCCGGATTGACGCTGGTCGTCGGTCCACCGGGTACAGGAAAAACAGATGTAGCCGTGCAGATCATCTCGAACCTCTACCACAACTTCCCCAACCAGAGAACGCTTATCGTGACCCACTCCAATCAGGCACTGAATCAGCTCTTCGAGAAAATAGCATCTCTGGACATCGACGAACGACATCTGCTACGTCTCGGGCACGGTGAGGAAGCGCTGGAAACGGAAAAGGACTTTAGCCGCTACGGACGTGTCAACTACGTGCTAGCCAAGCGACTCGACCTGTTGTCGGACGTTCAGAGGTTGCAGGAGTCGCTAGAAGTTAAAGGCGATGTCGCCTACACCTGCGAGACCGCCGGTCATTTCTACCTGTATCAGATCCTGTCTCGATGGGAGCAGTACCAGAGCGTGGTGCGGCCGAAAGGCGTCGATCCCGGTGACGTGTCTTTGCAGCGGATCTCCGAGGATTTCCCATTTAGCAAGTTCTTCGAGAACGCTCCGCAACCTCTGTTCAAGGGCGCATCGGTCGCAGAGGACTTGGACATCGCGGACAGTTGCTTCCGTTACATACAGCACATATTCAATGAGCTGGAGGAGTTCCGGGCATTCGAACTGCTCCGATCCGGTCTGGATAGATCGAAATATCTGCTAGTCAAGGAGGCCAAGATCATTGCGATGACGTGTACGCACGCCGCCTTGAAGCGCAAGGAGCTGGTGGACATGGGCTTCAAGTACGATAACATCCTGATGGAGGAATCCGCTCAGATCTTGGAGATCGAAACATTCATTCCGTTGCTGCTGCAGAATCCGCAGGACGGCTACAACAGGCTGAAGAGGTGGATCATGATTGGTGATCACCATCAGTTGCCGCCCGTCATCAAGAACATGGCGTTCCAGAAGTACTCGAACATGGAACAGAGTTTGTTCACACGTCTGGTGAGGCTGGGTGTGCCGACGGTCGATCTGGACGGACAGGGACGTGCGCGGCCCAGCATCTGCGACCTCTACAAGTGGCGATACAAGAACTTGGGCAACCTCGAGCACGTCTACAACAGGGACGAGTACAAATCGGCGAACGCCGGCCTCCAGTTCGACTTCCAACTCGTCGACGTGCAAGATTTCAACGGTGTCGGCGAGTCGGAGCCGAGCCCGTACTTCTATCAGGTGCGTATATTCTATTATCGGCTCTCTTTATTCTAATTGTGTGGGGAAATGTTCCATTCTTCGAACAGAATTTGGCGGAAGCAGAGTATTGCGTGGCACTGTTCATGTACATGCGACTCATCGGGTATCCGGCTCAGAAGATCTCCATCCTGACCACGTACAACGGACAGAAACATCTGATCAGGGACGTCATCAACACCAGGTGCGCGGACAATCCGCTCATCGGGAGGCCTCACAAGGTGACGACCGTGGACAAATATCAAGGTCAGCAGAACGACTACATCATTCTGTCGCTGGTGAGGACGAAGGCGGTCGGTCATCTGCGCGACGTCAGGCGTCTGGTCGTGGCAATGTCGCGAGCTCGTCTCGGCCTCTACGTCTTCGCTAGGGTTTCGCTGTTCGAGAACTGCTTCGAGTTGACGCCCGCCTTCCAACAATTCATCAAGAGGCCCAACAAGCTGCACCTGGTGCTGAACGAGATGTACCCGACGGAGAGACAGCACCTGCAACCCCCGCCCACCGAATCGACGACCGTCATCGAGGAGATGACGCAGATGGCGAATCTGGTGTACTCGTACTACATGGGTCGCGTCAAGGCCATGAAAGACTTTTATTATGTAAGTAGACGAAATCCGCTCGACTCTCATCTTAATGACACGACGTATATGTGTATCTTTATTTTATGAAGGCTCAGAAGAAGTGGGATGAACCTGGAGCGTGCGATGTCAAAGATCGTGATCGGATGATATCAAAGCACCCCGGCGAAGACAGGGACACGGACAGCGAGGACGAAGAAGGAGACGAAGGTGATAAGCGGAATAAAATGCAAGTGCCTACACCCATACAGGAGGAACCGATAGAAGATGACGATCATATGCGGAAAAAGATGCGAGTGTCTACTCCCATGCAGGAGGAAGCGATAGAAGACAACGCTGTCCCAATGGAAACGGAGGAAGCAGGAGATGATGCGAAGGAACAGCACCAGCAGCAGCAGCAGCATCAAGAAGTAGAGGAGAAAGAGGATGGAACCGAAGGAGGGAAGATGTGAAAATGCCGTGGCGTAAATACAACTTTTTCGTTATATTTTATTTTTTTATCTACATATATGTCCTCTAATTCACTCTATTCCCCAATCCTTCGATTTGCAGCGGTCTCGATTCGAGGGTGCGCTGATATTTCTTTGTTTGTATATACATATATATTTAGTGTCATTTTGCTGTCTGAAAGATCAAAAAATAGTAAATTCTTGGTTGCATTAAAATTTTCGTTCCGCGTGGACCACCGTTTCCAAATTTCGAATTGGCGAATTTCCTGCGCGACCATATGGAGGAGTGTTACAAATCAGCGATTTCCGTGGATTTCCAACGAACGACTGTCGTCGTGTGATCTCTTCAAAGGAGGAAGAGAAGAACATTCAACATTTCTACAGCATCCATCCAATCGAAGAATACACATCACAGCAACAGCTCTCATCCACTCATTCAAAGCGTGCGCACTCCCCCCGCCCGAAGAAGAATTAGAAGAAGTATCATATACATATAACTGGCATCATTCGAATTTTCGAGTTGTATACATCTTTCGTGAAGGAAAAGGGAAAAGGGAAAAGGCAGGAGGATCATTTTGGAAGATTTGTTTTAAATCGGTAGATGTGCTTGCACAGACGACCAGTGTGGAACGGCAGCAGCAGCAGCAGAACCAAAAAACTTGTATCATCGAATTCATCGTTCATTTCTTAATAATAATAATAAACGAATCCAGTAATAATAAACGTAGAATTTACATTGAAGAAGAGGAGAGTGGAGAAAAATTGGCTGTTAGGAGGAAGAGGAAAAGTAGAAGTACAAGAAAAAAGGAACTTCAGGTTTAGCAGTAGTAATAGCAGCAGGTGGTTAGTGGTGGTGGTGGTGGTGGTAGTGGTAGTTGTGACAAAGAGTATATAGTATAGTATTATGGCGAATTCAAAATTGAGTCCGCGGAATTCGGAGGTGAACGCGCTCGAGCAGCGTGGATATCTGATTGGCAAGAAGATCGGGCAGGGATCGTACGCGACCGTCCATCTGGCCGAGTACGTGGACGGCACCGGGGGAAAGAAGATGAAGCTGGCATGCAAGATATTCGATAAGGAGAGGGCGCCCAAGGACTTTCTCGAAAAGTTCTTCCCGCGCGAACTGGACATCCTCACGAAAATAGAGAACGCCCATCTGATCCAGGTGCACAGCATCCTGCAACGGGGTCCGCGCGTCTTCATATTCATGCGGTACGCGGACAACGGGGATCTGCTCGATTTCATAAAGAGGAACGGAGTGGTCCCCGAACAGCAGGCCAAACTCTGGTTCCGGCAGATGGCGAGTGGCCTCCAATATCTGCACAACAAGAACATTGCGCACAGGGACCTCAAATGTGAGAACATACTCTTGTCGAGGCGATTTAATGTAAAGCTGGCGGACTTTGGTTTCGCCAGGTTTTGCGTGGACGGCGAGGGCAGACGTGTCCTCAGCCAGACGTACTGCGGTTCGGCCGCCTACGCCGCACCCGAAGTCGTCAACGGCACCCCATACAATCCGAAACTGTCGGACATCTGGTCCCTGGGCATCATACTCTTCATCATGCTGAACGCGTCGATGCCCTTCGACGATTCGAACCTACGGAAACTGCTCAAGGACCAGATGACGAGGAACTGGGTCTTCAGATCACGAGTGCGTGATACGATTTCGTCGGCGGCCAAATCGATTGTGCGGCACATCCTCGAGCCGGACATTACGCTCCGTCTGACGCTCGATCGGGTGATCGCGCACGACTGGGTGAGGGCACGCAAGGAGCGAGCCGGTGGAACGCTGATCGGTCGTCTCGTCCATCCCGGTCAAAACAATAGCAGCAGCAACAGCAACAACAATCATCATCAGCAGCAGCAGCAGCAATCGCAACACCAGCAACAGCAGCAGCAGCAAGAGTCCACGTCCGGCGCTCGATCGTACGACGAGGAAGATGCCGGTCCAGGCGATCACAAAAAACCCGAGACGAAGAAGAGCAACACGCTGATCAGCGTAGGCAAGGAGCAGTGAGAACGGCGCAGAGGACAGGGACAGGAGGAGAGCGCGCTTGCTATTCCTAAATAAATTTAAGATGAAGAATAAAAGAAATGACACCACCCACCACCCATCTCATATCTCTCTCTCTCTCTCTTTCTGTTATATTGCTGTTGTATTTTTTTTCGGTTGTTGGTTTTTGGGAATCGAACCAACGACCTTTTCTATCAGATTTTCGCAGTGTCGTAATCTCTATTACACTCTATTTCTATAGTAGGCAACACACTGTACGCGAAACACTTCTTTGCTTGCATTTAATTATTGTACCGTGCCATCTCGCAGCTACGACCAATAATTTATAACGAATAGCTCTATAATTATGTTTGCGTACTTCTGTTGAGAAATTTCATTAATTAATGAATTGATTTGAGCGCGCATGCGATCCGCTGCTGCGACGCGTCGTCGTCTTCCCTGGGATCTGGCGTCGATAAGCGTCGCGACGTCCATCCAGTGGCATAACGAGCGAGCGTCGCGACGTCCGACGCAATCTTCCTAAGCGGACCGATCGAGCCAACGAGCGAAATAGAAGAAAAGAAAAGAAAAAAGTTATTGCAATAGAGTTGAGGCACTCGGCGGGAATCGCGAGATGCACTACAACAGCGGTGGAGCGTCCTGGAACGGCGCCCAGAGCGCGACCAGTTCACACCAGCAGCAAACCCCATCGAAGGCTGCGAACGGCGGCGTCGACATCGGCCCCAAGAAGACGGCGTTCATAGTGTTCGTGGTCGTCGCGTGCTTCGCTGTATTATGGCCCAAAGTGTTTTATCCAATGATGTTCGGAACGACGGACGATCAGCTCAGGCCGAACGCAGTCGACAAGAGTGCAGGTAATATAATTGATTATTTGAATTCTAATTAATGATGACGATGATGATGATGATGATGGAGAGCAGGATGTTGCGATGTGTTTTCCGATTCGGATGTGACGACGATTAAGATTATATGGGAAATGTGCGACGACATAATAATACGGGATGGGAAAGGAAGAAGAGGAATAGACGGTGTCTTGGAGAGATGCAGGTCCAAGGTGATGGACACCTGCGGCATCGACGTCGGTCCGCTGGTGTCGCAGGGAAGGGCGAGGGCAGATCTAAAATTCGGTACGCGGATCAAACGGATCCTGCAGGACCTGCGAACCCTTAACGGATCGCTATGCCTGAAGCACAACTTTGGCCTCGATCCTCAACATCTGGGGGTCGGCCACAAGGTCACAGCCGACTACAAAGCGACCAGTAAGGCAATTTCATCAAACATCAAACTACTACTACTACTAACAACAACAACAATAATAATCGAATTGCATTTTATTCTAATCTATTTTTACTTGCAGCCAACTAATAATAATAATAATAAGCAGTGTGTGTGTGCGTGTCCATCCATCAATCCATCTTCTTCCAATATTGTTATTATTTATTTTATTTTGTTCTGTCTTAGGTGTCCGGCAGGAGCGACCTCCGCACTTGAGGGCGGAGATGCTGCATCCTGCGTTCAAGGAAAGGGGAAGTGCCATCCCCAGGTATCAGTCATCCTCTTCATCATCTTCTCCACCTGTGAGCGGTGGTAATCTGCCAAAGGCGCATACCATTCCGAAGGGCGCTAAACTCGTCGAAGGACGAGTAAGTTTTATCATTATTATTATGGGAATAATGAACGACGAAGACGAATGATCTTACAAAAACATATTTTGCGTCTCTGTAAAAATATCCTATGACCATCGGGGACCACCTTACACACACACACACGCATTCACGAATTTAAAATATTTTCATCATTTCATCTCTCTCTCCATCCGCTCTGTATCTGCATATCCCGTCCCTCTTTATCTTACACCACACACACACAGACACATATACGTGTGCGTATGCGAGAGTTCGAAATGCGAAAATAACTTTTTCACTCCGTTGCCTAATAATATTCTATTTTCGACATTCTGATCTCGCTCCTATTATAATATTTCTTTTTCGCTCACTTCTCGTGTCTCGCAAACAGTTGCTAATGCAACCATTATGCACATACATTTATTTATGTTTTCTTCTTTTTGCAAATAGCTCTTGTATTTGTTGTTGCTGTTGCTGTTGTTATTGTCCTCTCGCATCATCATTATTACTACAATTATGATTTGTTTCCTTTACGCAGCCCGGTCCGATTCCCGGAATGAGGCCGCCCATGGGAGGCGCTGGACACGTCGTTCCACCATCGCAAAAGGCCGGAAGCATGGGCATCATCATGCCCATCTACACCGTCGCCATCGTCGTCTTCTTCACGTACACCCTGATCAAGGTGCGATGAAGCTGTTTCAAAATTTGAATTTTTCCCCCTCATTCCCTCATTTTCACTCTTGCAGTTGCTATGCAAGAAGCAACCGGACGGTGCGGGTGGTGCGCTGTATCCACCGGTCGAACCAGATCCGCAGTTCCGGAGGGACGTCTTCGAGAGCGAACGATGCAAGATGCCCGCAAAGAGGGATCAACCGTCCAGCAAGATCGGTATGTCTACTACAATATGCCTTCTTTCTTTACTTTTTTCATCTATCCACCACCATCGCCACCATTTACTGCTGACAGAAAAACAGACTATGACAACTCTCTGACTGACCGATATCAATCAATCAATCATAGTCATCAACAACAACAACTACTTTCTCCCTTAATCTCTCTCTCTCTCTATCTATCTGTATAATAACATAATTATGATATCTATGAAAGCAGCTCGCACTTTAATTCATCAGTTTTCGTCGTATTATAACAAAACATTCGCATGTACACGTTGCTGATAATATTACCTACAAAAATGTTGTTTTTACTTTTGCCTCCGCTGCTGCTGCTGATGAATGATGATGGCTGCAGGATGGAAGGAAAGGGACGCAAGTGAGTCGTCTTCGTCTTTTTCTATATCGGAATTATCATTATTATTACCATTCGTTTTACCTTCTTTATAATTTTGCTTAGTGCCGCCCATACCTATTTCTACATTATATTCTCTAAAGTTTGCGCACCTCATCTCACCTCACATCATTATTATTGTTTGTTTTTTTTTGTTGTTGTTGTTATTGGTAATAGTCATACTCTAGATCGTATAGATTTGCAAAATACGTACATGCACATGTCAGACGTACGTACGAGTACATGTACGTATTTTTTGCAGATTTTGGTCGCGCTGTAGCTCTCGAAACAGACAAAAACAGGAGGGTGGGTCGTTTTGAAAAAACTCATATTTTCTTCAAATTCATTTTTCTGTTTTGTATATATTTATTTATTTTATTTTGTGTTTGTTTGTTTTCACATTCTTCACTTTTACAGTGAGTTTGCGTAGCGATGTTGTTGTTGTTATTGTTGCTTGGGGTGAATTGTAGCGATTCCGATGATGATGATTATGATTTTGTTATTGTTGTTGTGTGCGATTGGCTAGAACAGATGTTGTGGGGGGTGTTGCAGGGGATGACGAGCTGGACCAATTGAGGAGGCGGCTCCGCGAGACGGAAGTTGCGATGGAGCGAATCGTGGCGCAGATGGCGCAGGTGCCTCTAGGCAGCGGCGGCGGTGGTCCTCCTCAGGTGCGGCCCTGTCCTATCTCTCTCTATCTACACACTCTTACACACACACATACACACATTCTTCTTTTGGTTTTTACCCAATAATATTAATAATTCATCCTATCGATCGGTCGGTCGGTCTGCGGGAGGGGGCGGCGCACACGAACACCACCATCACGCAAGAGAGAGCTACAAGAGTTTTATTTATTTTTCATGTGTGTTTCTTTGCTGGTGTTTACTTATTACGATTGTTTTACATTGTTTTTCTTTTTCTTCTGGTATTTTGTTGAATATTCCGCCCTCCTGTCTCTAAAGCTGGTCGATGAATATTACGATGACCAGTTGATCGCTGCACAGCTCGGCTTCTAGCTATTTGCATGCGCCTCCTTCATACCATCCCTCCCTTATCTCGTTAACAATGATGACTTTACTTTGTTGTTGTTCTTCCGTACAGATTGCTGCCTCCTCGTACAGTATAATATGTTATGTACCTGCAGTAGTTGTAGTTATTATTGTTATTATTATTATTTGAAGCCCAAGTTATAGTTTATTATTTTAGTTTTGTTTTGTTTATGAACAATTTTTCAACAGTTGTAAACGCAATGACCGCACTGCTCGATGAGGTCGATGGAGAACTTGAGGCCCGCAGGAAGGCGGTGGCCAATCAGGTACCGTTCACAAACAAAATCAGCGCCTCCCCTCCTCCCAAACTAACAACAATTTGTGAAGAAACAAAAACCAACAAAAAAAAACAGTTTGTTATACTTTGCTTCGTTTCGTCACGTTTTTTTTTAATGTTTCTTTTCTTTATTTGCATGACATTCAGTAAAATGTAAACACAACACACATGTACACGATTCGCCTAAAATTAATCTATGAATGTGCTGTGTGCGAACGTTTTCCGTGTGACTTTGCGCTAATCAAAATGTGTGATGTGATATGGTGTGATATATAGGATGATGCCGATGGAGGAAGAATCGCGAAACAGAAGCATCCTCAGAAGAAGGAGGTTGAGGTGGACGAGGAGGAGGAGCAGCCGCAGGTGAAGGTGGTCGGTATGGAGACGAGGGCCAGCTGCGAGGGCGGTCAGAGGTGGAGCAGCAACCAATCGGTGCGTTCTGTTCTGCCGACGCCTCCGCCCCCGTTACCGCGGGACGCTCCCGAACCACCGAAGGTTCTCTTCATTTCCAGCGCGCCCACTGTTCTTTTGAAACTGTAACCTGGTGTGTCTGGATGTTTTGCAGGAGATCTTCTTGGAGGGAGCGCTTCCCGCGCAATCTCAGCTGCTCGTCGCCGACGCCAAGATCGAAACGCAGAGCTCCGACTCGGAGGATGATCCGGCCGTCGTCCTCGCCGGCAAGATGACGCTCTCCGTGATCAGCCTGGATACGGCCGTCGATGAAAGTCAGTTAGACTTGACACGAAAGAGCTTCCTTCGTACCGCTTCGTACTACTATTATGCTATTTTGCAGGAGAGAACGAAGACGACGACGACGACGATGAAGCGGATGAGGAGATGAACGGAGACGATGAATTACTTACTGAATCCAAGTATACGACAGTCAGCAGCGGCACCGCAGCAGAACACGAAGTATCCGATGATGATGATGATGACGATGATGTAAGAAAAATAAATTACATCTAACTAACTAAACACTACTTGTTTCACCATCGAATGAATCTAGGAAGCAATCACCGATAATGACGATGACGACGACGAAGAAAGCCCAGAGGAGCAACAACTTATTGAAGACATCGATACTAAAAATGTCAAAGCCAAAGAAGAGTAAAGACAATGATAATGAATATAGATTGCCGAATAATTACGGACTACTACTACTCCTTCGCAACACTATTCTCTCAATCTCTCCAAAATAGCAAAACAGAACATTGATACAGATTTCTCTCGAGAATTCTAGAAAAACAAAAAATGCATCGTGAGAATTCCCGAGAAAGAGATAACATATTTTAGACTTCTAGACAGAATATACAATTGTGAGAACCAAGATTAGCTGATATATATAATGTTGACTGATATCAAATACCAATACACACACCCACACCCACACATGACTCTCAACAACCCTCTTCTCCTGCCCCGTTTCGGTGTTACATTTGTAGGGAATATTACCCATTATTATTATTATATAAAGAAATAATAAATACGTTTGCGTATGTGAATATTATTGTTAAATTTAAGAAATATATATATATATATACGTAGAATAATGGATTGTCAATATCTTTTATTTGTTAAGAATTCAATTCTCAATCAAAATACATTTGCATATTCTTCTGCATCATATCAGTATTATGGGAGAATGCAGTGTCATGCCAAATGCAGGGCCATCGAACGTGATTAATATAATTTATTAACTTATATACAACAGAACAACAATCGGACTACCATCAAAAGCATTAGAAAGTGTGCTCCATTTACTGATCCAATTTCCATGCGCCTGGATTGTCTTTGGTCAGAGTCCAATCATGTTTGGGGGTCCAGATAGTACCAGCCATTGGATGGACATGGGTGGGAATTATGGTGTAGCCATTCTGAATGCAATGCTTTTTACCTAAACATAAACGATTGTATTGATCATCATCATCGTCATCATCATAATAATAATAGAGTTGCAATCTCTTACCTACGGCTAGGCCAGAGAGGGCCATCATGCCTGCACATGCTGCCTCAGTGTTACCCCTCCAGGCACCAAAGATTGCACCTGCAGCAGCACCACCCAACAGCCAGTTGATCTTGTCATCTTTGCTGCGGATGTTGCAAGCCATGTTTGTGGTTACCACGAACGCCGCGCTCATACCCATCAATGGGAGCGTGAGGAAGGCGTACCTTCCGAGGATCTTGGCGTAACCCTGGGGCTTCGAGTGGAGGAGGACGTCGACGGTGGAGAGTCCCAAACCGACGATGAAAGTCGGCTTCAAAACGGACCACAACTTCGGGAAGACGTCTTCGCCGTCCGGCGTATCGAAATACGCGTACGGCTTCTCCTGGTCCTTCTTTGCCATCAACATCGACAACATTTTCGCTGCTTTTACTATACGTTTCCCACTGCTTACACTCGACTAAACGATAACCTCAATGTTATGTAAAATTTCTGACCATTTTTGACAGGTAAATTATTTCGATTGTGCGTTCGTTCGGTTGCCTATCATCACCACCACCACAGTCGACTAGTAATTTACTCTTTATTTTGTTGCCGGTTGGCACCATCATCCATTTGACACATGTCAAACTGGCGGTAGCAGTGGTGGTGGTGGCAGTGGTTTGTCATTGTTGGCGTTCGGGTGTGTTTGTATATCAGAATTTGTGTTGCAGCGATATCTCCATATCGAGTGGCACAACCAAACCCAATTACTGTCAAATCCACGTATCCTGACGAAGGAAGCGGCGAGTGCAGCAGGTAATCTATTGCAATCAACCGTGCGTTACGCAGACGGCCGCTAACTGTTGTGCCACCGTTTTTTCAGCAGCAGCAGCAGATCAAAATCACGCACACTCACACACACACACATATACACAGGCAACAACAACTGACTAGAAGTAAGAGTGCGAAAGAAAGGAAGGAAGGAAGGAAGAATAAATAAGCGACAGCAGTAAGATGGCGGCCACCGACGGAGATGATGTTATCACCGATCAGGACAAGGTGAGGATCGTGTCCGATTTCATACTGCACTCTCCGCCCGGAGAATTCAACGAGGTATTCAACGACGTTCGCAAGCTGCTCGACAACGACGATCTGCTGAAGGATGGGGCGAGCGGTGCGTTCGCCCAATACAACAAGGACCAGCAGATCCCTGTGAAGATAGAGAATGCAGAGTGTGCCGTCCTCATCACCGAGTACAACGACCTGGGCAACAACAGGTTCTACGATCCGCGCACCAGGCAAAGCTTCAAGTTCGATCACCTGCGAAAGGAGGCGTCCGACTATCAACCGCACGCTCCGGACGCGACTGCAGAACCGTGGCGCGCCGCTCTCGATGCCGAATTCGCACTCTACACACGCAACCATTACAAGGACGGCGTCTGCAGCGCGATGGGCAGATCGCAGCCGGGCGGTGCGATCACCTTGACCGCCTGCATCGAGGACCATCAATTCCAGCCGAAAAACTATTGGAACGGACGCTGGAGGTCGCAATGGATAGTGACGATGAATCAGGGTGCCGCCGGTGCCGTCGCCGACGTCAAGGGGATCCTGAAGGTGCAGGTGCACTACTACGAGGACGGCAATGTGCAGCTGGTCAGTTCGAAGGAGATCAAAGAGTCGGTGCAGGTGACCACGGAAGCGCAGACGGCGCGCGACATCGTGCAGGTCATCGAGGACTCGGAGAACTTTTATCAGAAAGCGATCTCCGAGAACTACCAGAACATGTCGGACACGACTTTCAAGGCGCTCCGGAGGCTGCTGCCAGTGACGAGAACAAAGATCGACTGGAGTAAGATCGTCTCCTACAGTATCGGTAAAGAGCTCAAGACGCAATAGGTGGCCGTGCCTGCCGAAAGATTGGTGGACAGTCACAGATATATGTGTGTGTGTGTGTGTGTTATGTGTATTTGTAATCCAATCCCTACAACCCAACCTACTACATTGTTATCGCGCTTAAAGGGGGAACGGTGTGTACATATAATTAACAAAAAAAAATGTTTTTCTTTACTTCTCAGTCTATTCTGCTGAGAAGAAACTTATGAAATTATAATCAAATTTATATAAAAACAGATGCAAAGGAAAGATAGACGAGAGAGAGAAATATATATATCCATTAATTAGGATAGAAGAATATATATTTATAGCTGTTAGTTTTTCCATTGATTTTTTTTTAATTCAACAAGTGTTTGATACATTGTTATTCTTGTTGTAACTGCTTTCTCTCTGTTTGTGTTATCTAAACTATAATTTGCAAGGAAAGTGAAAAGTATTATTATCAATTAAATCGCATTACGAATTTCTCTGGTATTGATTGGCTTTCTCTCTCTCTCTCTCTTTCCCAATCGATCATATATATATTATTTTGCAATGTTTCCACCGTCGCCGCTTATCATCATTACTATTATTATTATTATATATATATATATATACACAAATATATTTATAACAATTAAATGTTTATACGAATTATTATTTTATTATGAGAGCAATTAATCACAACGACCCCCACTAATGTCAGTCGGTCGCCGCCATCTCTGCTCCTACCTACTTTTATCTACGATTGATGACTACATTCGACAAATATTATGTTGATAATGCTACGTGGCCACACTCAGCCACACAAGATGGTGGAAAATTATATGATAACAATACACACACACACACACACTCATATCATTGAGGGTGGATATGATTGGATTGGACTGGATCACCACTGTCAGTTTGGTTGCATGCACTTTTCGTGGCTTCATATGTTAAAACATGATTAAATATATATATATTATGTGAAGGAGGAAAGGAGTAGGGAAAGAGATTTTACTAGTAGTAATAAGTATTATCACTGTTTATTGTTTATTTAGTAATTCTCGGTTTTCATGTCGTTCAAGCCCAACTCCTCGTTCTGGTCGTGCGACCGTTCGTAATGGACTATCCTCAGCCTGTCGTCCGGCTTTGTGTCGTCGACGTCGTCGAGGCTCTGGATGTAACTGTTGCCTGCCGGATCGTCGAGCACCAGAGTGCACTCGTCCTCGCCGTCGAGCACCTTCTGGAATCGGGCCATGAACTTTGCCATCTGGTCACGCTTTTCGGGGTCCTGCGAGTCGCCGATCATGTGCGAATGTCTCGAATCGCTCAGCTGATCCCTTACTGCGACAAGCAGACCCTCGACGGTCGTGAACCGACCGCCGAGCGCGTACGATCCTACCTCCAGGTCCAGCTGCGGTATGCTCAGCGAACAAGTCTCAGACTTGAGCAGATCCCTGGAGAAATCGTCCTTGCTCTTCACGTCTATCTCGATCCGGAGACCCTTTGCCTCGATGCCGCCACCAGATTTCACCTCGTTCGTTCGATTTCCGCACGTCTCGCATACGGTCGCCATGATGACCACCTCCTTGAAGTGCGGAATATTTGTCATCTTCATGTTCGTTTCGCACGGCGCACCGCAATTGTTGCAGTTCGTCTGGAACTGCATGACTTCACCTTGCAGATCCTCCAGCGGGAATTCGTCCTCCTTGATCGGATGCAATATCGCATCCTTTTGCACATCACTATCTCCTATCTCCTCGTCGGTGTAAAGACCGAGCTCGTGGTTCTGCTCCTTCTCCCTAATGAAATACTCTGCGACGCAGCTGGCATCCTTGTACGGCGCATTCGGATTTTCGATAAAACTGTTTCCCGTTATATCCTCTAAAATCTAAAATTTAGAAAAAAAATAATATATTGCATTCCTCCCACTCGGAACTGACCAGGGTGAAATGTGTTTCGAGCATCTTCAGGGCCTTCAATCTGGCCACGAATTCGTCGATCTGCTGTGCTGCTTCCGGATGTTGGATTCGCCTCAGCACCTGATCCTGCTCCAATCCTTGCACGCTCCTATCTATGATTCCCTCGACGGTCGTCACTTCGCCCTTCTGACTCTTAGCTGGAATCTCGAAATCCAATTCGACGATTTTCACGCTCGTAAAGTCGCTCTTCACCACCTGCCTGTTCAGATCGTCCGTCTTCTCCACGCTGAGCTTCAAACGGATACCCTTCTCAGCCACCTGACCGCCCGACTGAATCTCGTTGTTCTGGTAACCGCAACGTTCGCAACTGAACGACATTATCACCACCTCCCTGTAATGCGGAATCCTGGTGAGCAGCAACCTAGTGGAACCCTATATCATACATTACTTCTTTTTTTTTTGTTTTCTTTTCAAAAAGTGAACACTCACATCTGCATGACAATTCATGCACAGCGATTCGATGATTGTCGCCTCTGGATCCGGATCGTCCGCATTCAAATCCCTGAAGATCGGTCTCTTCTTTTCCTCGGTGGTATAATTATTATCCATGCTTGTTTCTAACTCGACGACAACCAAAACAGTCGTGCATAACCTCCAAAACCGACAACCACCGACCTATGACCTATTCTTATTTGACACTTCGAAGTGATGTTGGTGGTTGTCAGTGGTATACAATTACTGGATTAACAATTGAATTATCGTACTACAATTACTATTAAGTTATTAAGAAGTTGTTAAATTTTAAATAATAATTCAATTCAAAAAAATATAAAAATTGTCATCACATCTGTTTTGAATCAGTGACTGGTCAGATTTTCGGTTTCAGGGCCAACCAACCAACGTTAATCGTTAATCTGGTAAATCTCTTAAAGTAATATGTAAACAGTTACGGCGCGGTTATTCAAGTTTGTTGTTTTATATTTGGTTACGTTTTGCACCACCACGCATTGCCACACATCACCACATTCAAGCAATTCAAGGTTCCGCAACAGCTAGAGTTAATCGGGCGCATCGCGTGTCTGGTCTTTGCCGTTACTTCTTTTACATCTACATTTGAGATTATTGGAGCAAAGTGTAGCAGTGGTAGCAGTTGTTAAACATGGCCCAAAGTGCACCGCTCGTTCTCAGGCTTATCGCCTCTTCTGTAACCGCTGCGGCGAGGGCTGGCAAGATTATCAGGGATGTGATGAGTCGCGGAGAATTGGGCATCATCGAAAAGGTGATTGTTTTATTGATTTAATCTTTTAAATTTTCATTCATATATTCATTAATTTGGTAGGGTAAAAATGATTTGCAAACAGAGGCCGATCGATCCGCGCAGAGGTGCATCATGGCATCGTTGTTAAATCAGTTTCCCACACTCAATATCATCGGTGAGGAAGGACCACCCAGCAATTGCGAGGTGCCCAGCGATTGGGTCGTCACAGATGCCGACACTTCTGTCCTCGGAATGGAATGTCCCAATGAGTATCTTCAAGTCAGCGATGAAGATATTGTCGTTTGGGTTGATCCTCTTGATGGCACATCCGAATACACGCAGGTACAAAAGCATAACAACAATGATAATTACGGTTCATCTCTCTCTCTCTCTCTCGTTCTTTTTGTAGGGATTGCTGGAGCACGTGACAGTTCTCATTGGGATCTCGGTGAAGGGAAAAGCTGTCGGCGGTATTATCCATCAGCCGTACTTTAATTACAAGAGCAACGATGCGCTTCCTGGAAGGACCATGTGGGGATTGGTCGGTTTGGGTGTGGGCGGATTCACGCCAGTCGATCCGCCCAAAAACCAGCTGATCGTCACGACGACCCGATCCCATTCGGACGGACTCGTCCAGAAAGCGCTCGACGCCCTCTCCACCAACGAAATCATCAAAGTCGGCGGAGCCGGTTACAAAGTAATTATTTGCCTACCTAAATGCCGATGAAATTTACCGTTTGCTCTTTGTTGCAGGTTCTGCTATTGATGGAGGGAAAGGCGAACGCGTACGTTTTTGCCAGTCGCGGCTGCAAGAAGTGGGACACTTGCGCTCCGGAGGCCATCCTGACCGCTCTCGGTGGTCAGCTGACCGACATCCGCGGCGAAAAGTACAGCTACGATAAGGACGTCACCTTCCCGAATGTGGGCGGAGTCTTCGCGACCGCGAAAGGGGAGGACCACAAGTTCCTAATCAACAAAATTCCAAGCGACATCCGTGATGTCCTCATTTAATATTATCGTCCTATCTATTTATTTCTCTACTTTTTGTTGTTGTTCTTGTTCTTGTTAATAAATCGCGTTTCATTGATCAAACGGTCACAAAGTTTTGGTTGCCTCGGAAACACAGGAGTTGTCGCACGTCAGTCGAAATAATAGTATAGTGTAGGAGTAGTGGCGGTGGCGGTGACGGTGACGGCGTTTCAAGTATTATGTCAAAGGGAACGACCATCAAGGAGGCCATCAAACGATGGGAGGAAAAGCACCCGGACGAGGCGATCAAAGAGGCCACAGATGTGGGCTTCCAGTTTCAGTTCCCGCCCATCGAAAAGATGGACAACTCGTTGGCAGCTCTCGTCAGTGTACAGTCAGTAATATCGAATGCATTGCATAAACAATCTAATTTCGTCATTTATACAATTTCAAATTGCTGCTAGGAAGCTGAGTCTTAGCACGAACATGATTGAGAAAATAGCGGGAATCAACTCGCTGAAGAACCTGAAGATACTCTCGCTCGGACGGAATTACATAAAGAACTTGTCCGGCCTGGTAATTATAAAATAAACGTTGTTATATATATGTGTATACAATTGTTTCGTATAGGAGGGTGTTTCGGATACGCTGGAGCAACTGTGGGTATCGTACAACTTCATAGAGCGCGTCAAAGGCGTCGGCGTTCTCAAGAAGCTGAAGGTCCTCTACATGAGCAACAACTTGGTGAAAGATTGGTCCGAGTTTAATAAGCTGCAGGAGTTGACCATGCTCGAAGATCTAGTCTTCATCGGTATGTGATGATGCGAATCTCCTCCATTCGCCGCAACAAATATATAATATGATTTAACAAAGGGAATCCGCTGTACGAGAATGTGGATGAGGCGGTCTGGAAGGCGGAGGCGTCCAAACGGTTGCCCAACCTCAAGAAACTCGACGGTGAGACGGTTCTGAGGGAAGAAGCCGAGGAGGATTGAAAACATCGTTTTTTTTTTGTACTCTTCATGCCCGTTGATAGATTAATATTAATAAAAATAAATAAATATTAGCTATTTTGTATATGTGTGTTTGGTTGCCTAACGATTGAAGCGACTTTTGACGAAATTTCATAAACATATTCGTCGCCGCCACTGTTGGCTTTTTTGTAGAGTCGATTGCGTACGTCCGCTCGGGCTGCCATCCAATTGGAATAATAATAATAATACAACTGAATTGAAGAACCGATTTAAATATTGGTTTTCGTAAGTTCGGTTATTTTTCTCTTGTCTTTTTCCTCCTACTTTGATCTCGGAAAAATCCGATTCTCTGGCACCGGAAACACATCCACATATCTTCTTCCACTTTCTCGCCGGCCGTCTCCACGTCTCTTGTCTCTCTCGAACGGCGGCAAACACACACACACACTAAGCTCAAAGCAAACTCTCTCGTCCGTCCGTCCGTCCGTGTTACGAGTTTATGAGTGTGCGTGTGTTCGTGCGTGCATGTGCATGTATGTGTTTTTTTATGTAAGACGGTGTATGTGCACCACGTGACACAATTTAACCAATTATCCGCGAGCACTAAATGTCTACAAGGTCTCCTCCGTTCTGTGCGGTGCACTGGTCTGTGGTGTAAAAGTCTATATGTTTTAGACCCGGAATACTACATACTTCTACATACGTACACATCCATACATACATACATACGTTACAATACATAAAGACAAGAGCAGACATCAGACCGACCGACCGACCAACCAACCAACACCAACGACGTAAAACAAAATCGGAAAATCGCGGTCGCGCATCGTGAGAAAAGAGCGCTGGCAAACGAAATCGGCAGTTGTTTTTCTGTTGTTTCTTGTTACATACATACACATACACACACATTTTTGTTTTTGTTTTTACTGCTTGTTTGATATCATTCTTCATCAATTCATTGTCGTTCGCGTTGATTGAAGAATAGTGAGTGAGTGAGTGAGTGAGTGCAAGTGAGTGAGTCAAGGCAGGTAGAAGGGGCGGCGGTGGCAACGAAGAAAACGACGACGGAGACGACGACGACGACAACAACGACGACGTTATAGAAGAGCAGAAAGAACGGCGTTTTACGTGTGGTGACGCCGTGGCGTCCGTCTTATGTATTTGATATTTATTTGCTTCCTACACCTCCCAGTCTACATTACCATTATTTAATAATATCTTTCATCGCTCGGACGTTTTATATCATCATCATCATCACCATCATTACTATCCAGAACAACAACAGTAGCAGCAGGAGCAACGACAAACACCGAAAACCGATTGCACCATCCCATTTCTCTTGGCTATAATAAATAAATACGACTCTAACGATAACACCGATACACGAAGATGGTGAGTAGGCTTTGAGACCAATTAGAAGAGATGAAACAGACAAACAGACGATTTACAATAATTGAAATAATAACGTGACGTTGTCAAGAGCAGCAGCAGTTTCAATGGAAAATTCATGAATTTATTCTTTGTTTGCAGGATCCTAAGGGCAAGTCAGTCGACAAGAACAGAAATGGTGATGAGAACGAGGTGAGTTGTTCCCCCCCATATTTACATACATGATGTCTGCAAAACATCCCCACCCATCCCATCCATCGATTGGGTCAGCCACAGCACCCATCACATAATATGCGAGGTTATCTGTCACATTGACAGTTGTTTCACATTGAATTGTGCACTTGTTGTGTGCTGCGGAGGGTGCAAAGAGTGAACAGTCAGTCAGACCCTTCACTTCATATAGAAAAGGACTTTTTCTTTTCGAGAAAAATAATAAAACTACAAAAGCTGCAGACATTTGGGCACATGACATGGAGCATGGAGTAGAGAGAGAGAGTGTGTTGTGCTATATAATTTGCGCCATTTCCCTGCAGTTCGTTGCAGCTGTGCATGTCCGCAGTTTTTCGCAGCTAGGTTTTTATTTTTAGCGACGGATGCGTTTCGCAGAAATTTCCTGCTGCAACAAGAATCGCCGTAATCTCTAATATCGGCAACCCAAATCGCATAGGAACGGTTATTCTGTTGGTAGCTAATGCTAATGCACAGAACTGTGCAGAAGGTGCAGACTACTGCGATTGAAATTCTAAAATTATTTAATGCCAAAGAACCATATACCGAACCAACCAACCAACCAACCGACGCCGTTATTACGCAAAGTGACGGCGGCGTCGAGCATTGATCAAGGAACAGAGAGAGAGAGATGGAGAGGAGATGGAGCGATTTAAATATAGGAAACGAGAGAAAATAATATATAGAATAAATGTAACTGCAATAGCAGCAGTAGCACCAGCATCAAAAGTGAGGACTGGCACGAGTAGCAAACAGCAGCAGTAGCAGCAGCAGCAACACATGTCCACGTGACACGAGGAAGCCGTTTTGGCATCCTTCCTTGGATTTTCTGTAAACAACAAACGCGCACATACACAACTCGACAACGGCACGACAGAGCTGAAGAATGAGTTTGTGTGTGTGTATGAGAGAGAGAGATAGTGAGAAGGAAAGCGAGAAGAAGCGGGAGAAGAGGGACTGACATTAGAAAATTACAGTTTTATTTAGTTTATATTTACACTCCGACAAATTCGGCGCCGCACATCAAATATTGCATATTACATTTTCCATTGCATCAACACCGCTTTCATTCTGCACACACACACACACACCATTCGCATTCTCTTCATAATATTTTCGTTAATGATATTTCAAACATAATAAAAATGGATTTCACTGGGATATTTCGAAGGCGAAAGAGGAGCGTCACCGAATCGGTAAATGATGCTCGATGATTTGCTGCTATGCCGTCCCGACTTTCCTTTATTGCTGTTGTTGTTCTTGTTGTTTGTCTTTCGGTTGTGGCGTAAATTGAATGCCGTCCGTCTGTGTTCATAAATAGTAATAGTAACAATTATTATTATTATCTAATCCCTCGTCAAAATTATATCTTCTGTCTTCTCTGCTTGCAGCCCAACAACAAATTGAACAACAATGTAAATAGCGTCAGCGGCGGTGGTGGTGCCGCACAGCCGCCTCCTACGACGCCGCTCAACAAGACGTCGCTGACGGCGGGCACCGTTCAAGGACCGATGGTCAAGAAGGACAAAAGAAATTCCAGTTCGCGTTTCAACATCACCAAGAACAGGGAACTGGGAATACTTCCCTGTCTCAAAGGTACGTACAAATTCAAGGGCATTCAAGTTCATCCTTTTTCGAAAACTTTCATCGAAGTTTATTTCTGCCCGTCGACGCCTTATCATCGATAACCATGTGTTTAGCGGTCGACAGCAGCAGCAGCAACGACACATGCTAGCATCCCACATCCTCCCTTCGCAGGTAAGAATGATGGGGGTGCGGTGTGCGTGCGCGTCCTCGCGCTTGCGTCCATCGCGACGTCGTCGTCGTCGGCGCCCTATTTTAATCCATATATCGTGTTGGAGCTGCGAACGAATGATACACGTTTCGCAGACGAGACGAGACGACCACGCCACCGTCGCATCTGCAACATAATTAAAAAATAGCTGGTTCTAGTGTATTTTCTTCGGGACATTCCCTGTTCGGTTCTGTACGCGTCTCTACGTTTCTTGACCTTAACAATGATCCTGTATAATTCCACGCTGGTGTACTTTTTGCGTTCGGTCGGCGAAGGTGGTATTGCGTCGTCGTCGTCGTCATCATAGTCTACATTGGTGGCGGTGGCATCTTCATCATCATCAACGACGGCGACGTTTGCGCGGCGTCTCTTTAAGTGAGTTCAAGGTCGGTTGCGCGGCCCCCGAAATGGTACATTCGACATTTGCGCAAGGTCATGTCATGGGGGGTCGCGGTGTTGGTGGTGGTGGTGACCAATCCCCCCTCGGAATCCCAAAGTCTCCATCGTTCCACAGCGGACTCGATCTGCTCGCCACCGCCCTAATCGACAACAACAACTCTGCCGGCAATCACAAATACATCGACCTAAACGGTGGTGGTGGTGGCGGCGGCGGCGGCGGCGGTGTCGGCGGCGTTAGCGGTCCATCCCCCAGGTCCGATTTCGCGTTCGACGACAAGTTCGCGTTTCTGACGACCGTCAACGCTCTCCAAAGGAATAATACGACGGTGTCTACGATGGTCGCCTCCTCCGACATCGATGGTGGTCGACGGTCGGCGACCAAATTCGTCGTCGGTGCATGTGCAGTGCGCACTAGCACCACCAACAACAATATAGATGTTTCCCTGCAAAACCGTGAACGATTACCGCTTCTGCAAGGTGATTTTGTCGATGATCTATTTACTGTATGCACATAAAATTGCCGTCGATCGTGCATGACGATTCACGATGATGATGATAATGATGATATTAGTTGGCGCCAATATTTCAACATCATCGAAAATTCCTCTTTACTTTGATGATTATTTCGATGTGACGATGCTGATGTTAATGTTCTCATTTCTCTTCAGATTCGGCTCCAGCTGAAAGGGAGGAGCTATTCATCGAGAAGCTGAGACAATGCTGCGTTCTGTTCGATTTCGCCTCGGATCCGCTGTCCGATCTGAAATGGAAGGAGGTGAAGCGATCCGCGCTGCACGAGATGGTCGAATTCGTGTCACAGCAGAAGGGAGTCATCACAGACGCCATTTATCCGGAGGCGGTCAACATGGTATGTTATATACAATTGCGGCGTTATTATTTTTATTCATTTGCTGCTGGTATAGTTTGCGACGAACCTGTTTCGCACGTTGCCGCCATCCTCGAACCCGAACGGAGCCGAATTCGATCCGGAGGAGGACGAACCGACGTTGGAGGCGGCCTGGCCGCATCTGCAACTCGTCTACGATCTGTTCTTGCGCGTCCTGGAGGCGCCCGACTTTCAGCCGACTGTCGCCAAGCGTTTCATCGATCAAAAGTTCGTGCTGAATCTGCTCGACCTGTTCGACTCGGAGGACCCGCGCGAGCGCGACCTTCTGAAAACGACGCTGCACCGGATCTACGGCAAGTTCCTCGGTCTGCGCGCCTTCATCCGCAAGCAGATCAACAACGTGTTCTATCGTTTCATCTACGAGACGGAGCACCATAACGGCATCGCCGAGCTGCTCGAGATACTCGGCTCGATCATCAACGGATTCGCGCTTCCACTCAAGGAGGAGCACAAGATATTCCTTCTGCGCGTCCTCATGCCGCTGCATAAGGTCAAATCCCTTTCGGTATATCATCCGCAGCTCGCATACTGCGTGGTGCAATTCCTCGAGAAGGACCCCAGCCTGACGAAGCCCGTCATCGATGGACTACTCAAGTATTGGCCGAAGACGCACAGCCCGAAGGAAGTGATGTTCCTCAACGAACTCGAGGAAATACTGGACGTCATCGAACCGGCCGAATTCCAGAAGATCATGTCGCCTCTGTTCAGACAACTCTCCAAGTGCGTCAGTTCGCCTCACTTTCAGGTTGCGGAGCGTGCACTCTACTATTGGAACAACGAGTACGTTATGTCGCTGGTGTCGGAGAACGCAGCCGAAATCATCCCCATCATGTTCCCGAGTCTCTATCGTAACAGCAAGAGCCACTGGAACAAGACCATCCACGGTCTCATCTATAACGCTCTCAAACTTTTCATGGAGATGAACCAGAAGCTCTTTGACGAGTGCTCGCAGCAGTACAAGCAGGAAAGGCAAAAGTATGTATATATATGTGTGTGTGTGTGTGTGTGTGTGTGTTACACTACACATTCGTTGATGGAAATCTAACAGTGAATGATTGTCACCAGGGAACGGGAAAGGCAGCACAAGCGTGACGAGCTTTGGCTGCAGGTCGAGAGTCTGGCAGCCAGGAATCCGGACTTTGAAGGACTCATTAAGCAGATGCAGCAGGATCAGCAGACTCAGCAGCATCAGCACCTTTTCCATCTTCAGCAGCAAAAGCAGCAAAACACCGATTACAACAGCAGCAGCAGCGCCGCCAACAGTCCCGACGACGATGGCGACGTCAACATCGAGACCATCGACCACGACACTTCCGAGGTAAACAGCGTACTGCCATAGTTGCAAGATGCAAAGAAAAGAAAAAAACAATTTTACAATTTTGCTATCATAACGTGAACTAAACGAGCTGAAAACCCCCCACGCCCTTCGACCCATCCAACCGTCTCTCCTTGTTTCTTAACCTATTTACATACCATATTAACTATCAATTATTTTACCCACTTCTTCTTCTTCCCTTCTCTTCAATCCTACTTACATTTTTTTGTTTCTATTTTAAAAATATTTATTTATGTCCGCTCACTTCTGTCTCTCTTTCTCTTTTCGTTTGGGGGGTTAAAGTATGGGTTTTTGTAGGCGAGTCGCAAGGTGCGCAACCCGACCAAGCCCCTGGTGAGACGCAAGTCCGAGCTTCCCCAGGACCAGTACACCGTGAAGGCGCTCAACGAGCATAAAAGGGCCGACGAGTATTTAGCAACGCCACCGGACGTGAATCAATGCTAGTCCTCAAATTGACGTTCGGCGGACTCGGCTCGGAATAATAATGGGAGGAGTAAAAGGAGGAGGTGGAGGAGGAGGAGGAAACGAAAAGGAAGAAGAAAGAGGAGGAGGAGGAGGAGGATAGCGATGATGAATAGTAGTAGTCGCATGCTGCAAAGTCATCGTCGTCGGAGGCGGTGACGGTGAGCGCGCGCGGGCTACCATCACCACCACCAACAACAATAACAATAACATTAACAACAAAACCCGATCAACCCACTCATCTCATCACCTAAACACTAACATACCATACATATACATACATATATATTATACACACATACTTTACACTAAATTACATTGTGTGAAAAGCAACGCGCTTTTTTCTATGATGATCCTTTATTTTTAACATTAATAATCTGCTGCAAAGTAGTAAACGCCAACAATATCACGCGATATCCCGTTTTAATTTTATTTCGTTTTATCTCTTACTCTCCCCAATTCTTATGAAACTGACTTTCTCTATCTCTCGTGCGCGTCCGTTTCCTCCACATACATTTTCTCATTCTCTCTCTCTCTTTGTCTTTTTTTTGTGCGGTTGGCTTTTGAGCCACGCCAGTACGCCAAGCAAAAATTGATCCTTATTGGTTGGAAAATCGAATTATTTTTAGAACTTAATATACATACATATATTGATTTTTTTTTATAGAAAAGAAAATATTGATGAAGAAAGTAGTCACAAACCAAAGAACCAATAAGACTCAATTTACAATAGTATGTAATATCTACATATATATACATCTATTTACTGGATATGTGTTGTTGTTTTTTTTTAAACTGAATATACATTATATATTTATAATTTTAATCAAAATGAAGTAAAACAAAATAACCATATATAAATGTATATATATATATATTTTAAGAGCGAAGAACTATTAATAATCATTAATATGCTACATGGAATAGAATGCGTTTTATTTTGGTAATTGATTAAATTTATTAATTTTGAAAATATCACTATGTATGTATGTATATATATATTTATATGCACGATGTTTACGTACTAATTGCGATTCTCTTATATTTAAAACAAAAAAAAAAGTATATATATATATACATACATATATACATATATACACAAGCATATATATATATATATAAATTATTTTTAACTAGTTATTTACAGAATCATTATTATTATTATTATAGCTATATTTTCTTTTAGTATCATTTTTTTTTCAAATCTCTTTCTCTTTCTTTATTTTACTCTCTCTCTCTCTCTCTCTTTATCTGTTGCATGCATATATATATATTTTTTCTCTTGTTATTCTTTACGCATATGGATATTAAATTTTAAATGAAATCTATAAAATGTGGGCAATTTTATTTGGGGCATTAATAACTATAATGTAACAACACTCGCTGCCGTTCAGAAGAGAAGGAGGAGGATACTGTTATCGACTACACTGATTGTTGTTTGCTATATTAAAAAGAATGGTGGGTGGGTGGGTTTATTGGTTGGGGACGTTCGGTAGGCAGAAGGGTGCAAACAAAAAACAAATATATATATAGGTTGTTGGTAAAAGCTGAAGTTTTCAAAGTTTGAAAGTAAATTGTGTTTGTTGCTGGTAATAAACTGGTGCACTTGTAGTAATTTGTGGCATCTTGTCAAAGGTTATTATTATTATAGGACACACAGCATGCCATGCTTTTGTATATGTATGTAAAAACAAATGATAATAATTGAATTGAAATGGTGCATATTAGTTAGTGTATATGTGGAGACTATTTGATATATTTTATCTAGAGAAGGACGTATTTTTATTATTATCATTATTATTGCTTTTATTAAATGTTCATCTAGATAGGAAAGCTACTTGTTACTACTACTACTATTATTATTACTATTCTTATATTGATCATCATTCAATAATTACGCTCTCTTCACACTCACTATGCAATATCATCATCATCAACAACATCACAGATAGCCCAACTCCTCCTCCGTCCCCATGTGATGCCATTATATTCGTTATTCACTTTCGTCTGCCAATGTCACCTAGAGTCTGCTGTACGCAAAAGAGAAGAAAAAAAAGTAATGTTTCCGTTTATTAGTCGACGATCGAAGAATGTGTGTGCGTGCGTACGTACGTCGATTGTAATGTATATATACGTATACACACACACACACACACGCATATATATATATATATATTATATAAACTTGCATTTATTTTTCCTTACTTTTAATAAATAAATTTGCTTTATAAAAACAAACAAATACAAAAAATAATAAGCGAAACGGAGGCGTGGTTTCTTTCTTCCATTTCGCTCGTTTCCGTCAATAGACGAAGAAATCGTGCGCAGTGGGTTGCATATACGTTCTTCGGGCCTAATCAAATTCAACGAGCTGAAGCAAATCCCACACGGGCAGATTCGTAGACTTGATTTCGTACGAACAGATCACGTCCATCCAGTTCAACATCTTCAATCGCCAAACCAACGACTTCCTTACGATGTTGCAGATGTTGCCACCGCTGCTGCAGTTATCCTTGCTGAAGTCCGGCAAGGTGATCGGCCCGCAGCTCTCGAACATCTCATTCCATTCGTTCAGATTGTCGTCATCGTCATTGTTTCCGCAATTCAGCAACCTCCGGAGCAAGTCCTTGCTGGTGGAACGCAGTAGCGCCTCGCTCGGACCCAGCACGAACAGACTCAAGCTGAAGTTGAACGAACCGTCGGGTTTGACCTCGATCATGCATCTTTGCGTATTCAACACCTTCACTCGCGTCCTCATCACGACGTTGCATTGGAGACCCAGATTGGCGAGAGATCCGTAAATTATCCTCGGATTCGTTTCGTTGCTGCAAAACCGAAAGAAACGATCTATATTTTTTTTTTGCTCACAATGTGCAACTACTACTACTACTACTACTACTTAAACCCCTGCCGCCTTACAGGTTGGCCGTTTTAATGTCGTCCGACACGTCCACCAATCCGAGAAGCGAGAAACTCGTCATTGCATTGCTTCGCAAGTAGCGATTGGTCAATTCCGCACATCTCACGCGCACCCTCATCCTCGCGACCAATCCGCGCTGGTACAGCTTGCGCTCCCAATTGTTTAAATACAATATGAAACTACCACCTCCTTTGCCTACTACAAATTTCAGCGAATGGCTGATATCACCTGGAACGCAATCAAATTATAATCTTATCACCATCGTAACACCATCATCATATTTTTACCGGGTGTTCCAAAATCCGGCCCTTCGATGTTCCTATACGTTCTGGACGATTGCCGTCCATTGAAATGCTTCGAATCGATGACTCCTTCAAAGTTTACATATATTTTGCTGTTGCGATGAGCGCCGTTCGAATTCAGATCGGTTAACCTCTGCCAAACCTCCTCCACGGTCAGATACGTGATTCGGTCGGTTCGCACCTTCACGAACACCGCCGAAGAGCTGAACACCTTGAAACTTTGTTTGCAAACACGATTTAACTCGACATCGTGATACGGTTTTCTGTAATAACAATGACAACGATAACGATGACGACGACAACAACAAAAAGGAGGGTATAAAGTGATCACCAAGTGTCGTGTCGCTCACAATTTCACTTTCAAATACAAATCGTAAATACTGCCGATCTGCAGCAAGGCCAACGTCATCGAGTACTCCCAACCGAAGCACAGCAAGCAGCGGAGGCCGTCACCGTTCTCCTTCTCAATCTCCATCCAGAAATTGGTCGATTTATCCTCATCGCTCATCGGCTGGACAGACAGCAAACAGACTTCATGTTCAGTTATTTTTATTCGTAGGTAGCACACACTCGACCAGCACCGGCACTTACCAAGCTGACGTTCCTCAATTTGAACGTGATCTTGTCCGTGAATCTGGACGGTGCGGTGGCCGAGAGAAAATGAAACAGATTCGGTTCCATCGAGGAGGTGAGCTTCAGCTGCACGATATCACTCTGGGCGGCATGCAGATACTCGTACGTTACGCGGGCAGGTGGTTGAACGTAAACCTCGCCCAGCACAAAATACCTGATCATCACGACTATTTCATTATCAAACTTCTTCTTGGGTTCATCGTCGGGCGAGTCAATTAAGCACGGCAAGACGCGATCTCCATCCGTCAGCTCATAGGTACCGTTCTTATTGATCCTCAGAAGACCTATCAGATATTCATTAAGCTCACCGCATCTAAAGGAATTGATGTAATTTTGAAACTCGTAATTACTCCCTTCCATTGCCGCATACTGCAGGTCCTGCACTGTCACAACTTTAATGATCTTGAAAGTCCCGCAATGCTCCAGCAATTTACTGAGCAGACACAATTTGATTGCATCCACTCTGTCCACACATATTCCCTTTAAATTGATGTTCGGATACAGCTTGTGATAGCTCCACAGGTGTGCCAGTTTGAGATTGTGTCGGTGCACCAATGTGGAAAGCTCACTTTGCATGTAGGTAGGTGATGGAGGTGCACCATCGCGTTGACGGACTGCCGTTGGACTCAGCAGAATCGCACCTTCCGCATGTATGTAGTACTCTTTTGGATATGAAAGGGTATCCAAATGAAGGTTCATAATGGTTATAACGTCCCCAACATTCGGAACGAATATTCCATCGTTTTCATAGCACAGTGCCCAACACACAATCTCGGTCGTCTCCAAACGTATCGTACTTGAAACATAATCCACGAATTCTACTTTGCCCTGGAATGAACAAGAATACCTCTGAACATTTAGAAGTGTGCGAATGTGAGTGAACGAACCTTCAAAGTTGAAACTTCTTTGAAACGACGACTCATTGCTACGAGATGAGAAGAAGAGAAGGAAGAAACTGTTGAACAATGCAGCAGTACTGATATCATCAATCATCATCCAACATGTAGGCTGCTTTATCCTTTCCAAGTCCTCTTAAGAACTCTCTTAAGGTTGTGGATGAGGTACACTTGCTCTTGCTTGCTTGTTTCACCAACTGTTCACCAATATTTTTGAATGTACTCTTTATAAGTATGCAACTCGTTGAACACAAATGTAGCGATGGATATCCATCTATCGGCGGCTGCGGTGACGTTCTTATACGACATACGACGAACGAAACGTCATTGTTTATTGGTGTTTGCGTTCTTCGGTAATATTGTTGATACATATTGTTGTATTATTTTATTGTTATTGGTATTAATTTGAGATTAAATCGCGATTAGTTTATATGAAACAAAACATGCAACCTTCGGAGGAACATCTGCTTTCACTCAAAGGTAGTAAATTATGATTATATTGAATGCAAATGCATTGATCATATTATTGTCCAATCATATTCATACAAGTAATTTCTCTCTCTTTTCTTTTGCAGTCATGAGACTGACGAGACCAACTTTGTCAAGTCCTAACCCAGTGACCTGTGATGGCAAAGATTTGCTTGGGAATCTCCTCAATGAAGCTCTGCAGAAGGAAGCCAATGCTGTGCAGGGCGCCGAAACACTTGCAACTGGCCAATTCTTGCTGCTCCCACAGAGCCCCGTCAACATATACCTGGGTGAAACATTCTCCAGTCTTATAAGCGTCTACTCGGAGAGCGGCCAACCAGTTAACAATATTTCCTTGAAAGTGAGAAATGTTCTTCATTTCTTTGTATATATCAATTTAGTTTAGCGTTTCGATTTCAGGTAGATCTTCAGACAAGTTCTCAGCGATTGCCGTTATCCAGTAACCCGCCGTTGGCAGAGATGAATTCCGATGAGAACATCAACGTGGTCATCCATCATGAGGTCAAGGAAATCGGAACGCACATGTGAGTTTGGTTTTTTTGTTGTTGCCGCCACTTTTGCTGATCATCCATCCGATGATGATGATGATGCATGTTGCGGTATGTTTTCTACGAGGCAAATGATGTGGGGGCAAAGGCAATTGCCTGTTATGTTCTCAGACTTGTGTGTGAGGTCACTTACAACAATACGATGGGGCTGCAGACGTCCTTCAGGAAGTTCTTTAAGATCCAGGTGTTGAAACCGCTCGACGTGAAGACAAAATTCTACAACGCCGAAAACGACGACGTTTACTTGGAAGCCCAAGTGCAGAACATCACCTCCGGCCCCATATGCCTGGAGAAGATCGCCCTGGACGCCTCCAACCTGTTCAACGGTCCGCATAACAATAGCCTGATGAGGCTGCTGCTGCTAACAGTTTGCTGCTGTTTCAGTGACTTCGTTGAATTTCGTCCCGGGCAGCAGCGGCGAAGAGAGCGTTTTCGGAAGGACGACCATCCTGCAGCCGAACACGACCTGCCAGTTCCTCTACTGTTTGACTCCCGATCCGAAACTCTCGTCCGATCTAAAGATGCTCAGCGGCGCCACCAATATCGGTAAGCTCGACATTGTTTGGCGATCGAATTTGGGCGAGAGGGGTCGTCTGCAAACGAGTCAACTGCAGAGAATGGTATGCGCACCTTACCGCACGGTCGTGTCGTGTTGTATTTGTAGCACTTTTGCTTTCTTCCAGGGTCCGAATTACGGAGACGCTAGACTGACACTCGTCGAGCTGCCGAACTTTGTGGTTCTCGAAGAGCCCTTTACCTTTCGATGTAAATTAACAAACAACTGGTTGGTCAGACTTTAATTGTATATATATATATTTAAATCTTAACATACGATACAATATGATGATAATGATGATGATGATAATGAATATTGCTAATTCCGCAGCGATAGGACGCTTGATCTTGTCGTGTCACTGGACGAGAGCGAAGGCTTGACCTGGTGCGGAATCAGTGGACGCAAGATGGAATCGCTTCCTCCGCACTCGCACATGGACATGGAATTCAAGGCTATTCCGTTACAGCCGGGCTTGAAGTCGATCAGCGGCATCCGGCTGGTCGATGCGTCACTCAAGAGAACGTACAATTACGACGACATCGGTCAAGTGTTTGTAGTCATATAAATGTTACGTCTTTTTTGTTGTCGTTGTTCTGGTCGCTCTTAAAAGCAGTAGTAATAATAAAGGAACGTAACTACCGATCATATGTTATTGAACTAGATCACGATCATCAATCAATCAATCAATCAGTATGAATGAGAGCTAGAGTTTGCGAAGGACCGCCTCGTTTTCGATGTCGAGGAAGAGCAGCCGAAAGATGTCGTTGTAAAAGTCCGGATAGTACTCGCAGGCGCGCTTGCAGTCGGGCGTCCAGTTGATCTCGAGTAGTTGCGGCTGAAAATGACTGCTCAACCTAGTCGTCGTAGTCTTCTCGGATGGAACATCCACAAGCATGATGTCGGCGGCATATAGAGCACGGCTTTGCGGACTCTCGGAGATGCCGCACGGCGGAGGCTCCATCGTCGCGCACTCGAAAACCTCGCGAAGCATAGCAAAGATTCGTTTCTCGATTTCCGACCAGGGCTGCTCCGGGTACTGCTTCGCCCATTCCAACTTGAATTCCTCGCAGAGCATGTGCTTCAGGTGGGCGCCTCCCTCCGTGTAATTCATCACGGTGAAATGCTGCTCGTACACGTCCAAATTGTCGAGAGCGAAAGGCCTGTTGGCGAAACGCAGGAAAAACTTGCTGTACACGTACGCCTCCAGCGGATTCCTCGATTTTTTCAACAGCACCACGTACCTACATAAAAATGCAATTCATTTAACTACTACTACTACTATTACTGCTAATGTATTATAATTAATTCTACCTTATGTCGAACTTTACTCGTCCGCCAACGTCCTGCTGCCGATCGAACAGCACCGGCCTCTCGATGTACTTCTGGACGATCTTCGCGCCAGACGACCGCAACCGTATTATGAAGTTGAGGTCGTCGGTGATGTGGGTGTCGAGACCTCGCGCCAAATTGAAGGGCTTGATGATCCAGTGGTTATCGAGGCCGGCCGCCTCACGTTTCTTGTAGTAACTGACGAAGCGGTCGATCTCAACTTTCAGATTGTAGGTGACGGGCAGCCAGCTGGGGCTGCCGCTCAAATCTTCGACGATGTGATCGCCCACCATTCTGCGGCACGTCACCGGCAGCAAGTCCTTGATGGTCAACACATACTCGAAAGGGAATTGATTCACGAACTTCCATGGGGCCGTCAACGATAGCTCCTCGAAGTGCTTGAAGTGCGTCGTCATCCAGAGGATGTCGGCCTCGTCCACGCTGCCGACAATTTCGAACCGTTCATCCGTCAAATACTTGGCAACGTACTCGTACTCGGTGTACACCCGGTGCGGTGCTTTCCTGCGAGACGATACGACATCATCATCATCATGCGATGCTCTCTCCGACAGCATCGGAAGCGTTTCCTTCACGTGGCCACCCAGAAAGTAGTCAGGATCGAGCTGCCGATGCTGATGGTCCCTGTCGACGAACGTATCGTTCGCAACCCACGGGAGGAGGCAGACATCCCTTGCATCGCCGACGAGCCCCTCTGCGTAATCGCGGGTTACTTGCTCGCCACATTCGACGTCTCGCACAGGAAACAGCAGGCTGTACGCTGTAGCAGCAGACTTCGTCGGTTCGTCGCCGGCATCGTCGTCGTCGTCGACGCTGTTGCTGCAGATGAACGGCACCATGCGAAAGTTGGCGTCATCGCTGTGGCCGATGCCGCAACCGAGCTCATCCATTACGTACCACACGGGCATCCTCTCCTCCACGCTATCCGCATTCTCGATCGAGTAGCAATTCGCGTACCGCCACAGTTCGGCGTATAATCTGCGAACGAGCGTTTCCTTGCTGCCGTCGCCATCGTCATCGTCCTGCAACCCCATGAGTGCGGCCATCCTCTCACGCAACTTGTCCACGGCCAGCAGCTGTCTGCGGGCAAATTCCGGCCGGAAGGTCCAGGCGTGATCGACGAGATAAATGTGAGCTGGATCGTCCGCCCTTATACCCTCCGACGTCATCACCTGAAACACCGGTCTACGCTGTCCGTCCCCAATATCATCATCATCATCATAGTCGATGCGCAGCAGAGTGAAGACGAGGCCCGCGTCCAATATCTGTGCATTGGTCTTGCTGAAAACGGTGCGCCAGTACTTCTCCGGCACCTGCGATGCAACCAGCTGATTTCGGTGAAGCCTTAAGAAGTACTCATAATCATCGACATCCTCTTTCATTTTGCTCATTATGCAGAAACCGATTATGCAGCAATAGTAAACAATAACGTTCAACTAAACTCAAATAAACACCACCACCACGACGGTTTATTCATTCGAAAAGACCGCCATTAAAGAAAGAAAGAACTATATGTACATATTTCTATTGTTAGTCACTTCTTCTTCTTGTTCTACCTCCTCCGCGCCACACTTCACTTAGCTTGAGCTAAAAAATTGTTATTATTTACCAATTATATGGTTATATTTTTTATTTTTTTGCTTGTTTATATGCTCTTTTCGTTTGTTTGTACTATATACTATGTGTTTATTTACTGTTTTATTCCTAGCATGACATAGACTGGCTACAGAACAGAACCAATCATATGCTGGACCATCAACAGAGGGCGCTAAACGAACCTGCACTACCACAGTAAACTTAATATGCACTGCCTACATTTTAAATTTTGTTACGTATATGGCTGTGGCATCCACATTTATTAAATTTAAAGGTAGTATTTGACAAAATTACTTTTATGTTATCTAATATTACATTTACAATAATAATATTTATTAATTAGTTACAATGCAACACAAAAAAACATAAATTGTCACAAATAATGCATTATGAAAAAAAGTAAATATAAAAAAAGATGAAATTATAAATTATACGTAACAGAGAAACGACGATTTTTTCGACAACCCCTAAAGGTAAATAAATCATAGACCACCCATATGAAAGCTGAAGATCTCACCTATCCAACGCGCCTTGTATTGTCATAGAGTCGCCTGTTATGAGCTGTAGAAATTGAAAAAAAAAACACATACTTAACGTCTTATACATAACAGAAAAATGACGGTTTTCTCGTTTTTTTTCAGTGTTTTCGGTTTTTCGTGAATTACACGACACCCCTAAGGTTAGGTTTGGGTTAGGTTAGGTTTCGGGTTAGGTTAGGTTAGGTTAGG
>NW_017096361.1:0-6767 GCF_001412225.1 Nicrophorus vespilloides
TAAGTATGAAGAAGAGTATTATTAGTAGTAGTTAAGCAGTAACAGTATTGAGTAGAGTTCTAAGTAATAGAATTGTAAGCGATGTGTAAGATGCAGTTAATAAATGGCATCTTTGAAACCCCAATAACGATATCTATTGCATTCACCCACGCAACTTGGTCCTTCGTTCAAAACAATTTAAATATGAAAATTGTTGCACAAATATTCTAAATCCAGTTAATTCATAATCACGTAACACTACCTACTTTGATTTTGTAACTATTTACATGTTTACCTTAGTTATTAAAATGTTCATCGAGTTTTCTGTGAAAAAGAGTGGTTTCATTATGGGACCACACAAGGAATAATTAATTTCACGCGTTGACTAAACTTATAACTCTGGTCACGATCAATAAGTGCTTGGCTTTGATAAACTTCAATTTTCAGCGATTTAGCTTCAGAATCCAAATGGTGGCCATTAAGTATAAAGATTTATGCCGGTATATAGTGTTTGTGTATGGCAGGTATGTAATATATAATTATCATACATTTAGTATATACTGTATTTGTTTTAGCGAAATAATAATAATCAATTTTGTTCGCATTCTTTCATTAAAGTTAACAAGGTAAACAAAAATAAAGCATGCTATTCATTCATGTAATTTCTATCATAAATGTAATCTTAAATTACAGTGTAAATTTAAGATTAATAGCTCTTGTCTTCCCAGATATCCTTCAACAAGAGGAATATTCTTATTACAGTGATATTCGATTTTCTAAAATGAAAGATTTTGTCTAACTTGAAGGATTTGAGTACCTTTCACTCGATCTTAATTCAAGTGTTATTTATTTTAAAATAGTCTTAAATAATGTGATGTCCTATTTCCACCTTGATAATCGTACAGGGCAGAAATAACTCCCACATTGCGAAAAATCACTGTGGTGTCTACAAAGCTGTTAGATGGGGGCGGTCCATTCCATTGCGTAGCATACATAATAAAGTTTTCAGTCGACATCATTTCGTGGTCGGGTGAGCAGAGTAGTTTCAAGAAAACTTTAATATTAAAGTACTTTTAGGAAAACTTTATTATTGGATGACATTCAGCATCGTTGCATAACTTCCTCTTTAAAGTTAGGCATTATTATCGATATAAAGAGATTTTATTCTTTTCCGAATCAATTAGTACTTTCTATTTTATTTCGAGCGATTTTACATTTGCTAACTTCATTAATTTGTGATAGGATTCTGTTTATTTCAAATGTCTAACTGTTGATGAATTTCTTCAAGGGAGTGAATTATGCTGTAGATCTTAATTGTTTATACTATTGTCAACCTATGGGTTTTAATGTGCGAAATGACTATTGTCACCTTAACACATCACTCAATAAGTTCGTAGGATGACTAATGAAACATCAACTTTTGGGCAACATACATCTTCAACATACATATAGTCTTCATTCTTTTAGGTCATCATTCATTTTAGGTCTGCAAACAGGTATTCATCGCTGGGAGCCAGATCTGCAGAATACGGTGGAAAGGAAGATTTTGATCAACTTCATCATCATATCATCGCCATATTCACTATTGATGGTTTTTGAATTATGTCAAAACGAGGACATCTAAAAACAAATATGTTGGTTCACGCAGTAAAAATGTTGAGAAACGCTGATCTATAATATGTTTGATGGTTTGGGCAATATTACTACCAATCCATGCCGTATATAATACTATCAGGGCAACAAATAGCCGAATGGTTAAGTCGTCCTACCACGATAGAACCGGCGACGGTTCGAATCCTGGTCAAGCCAGGCCCTTTGTGAACCCTCTCGGTGCCTGCAGCAATAGGGACATCGTTCATCACAGATGGACAGTCAAATGAATGAGGTTCAGCATATAGACCTTTAGCCAAGTCGATGGACAATTAAAGTGTTAAGGATAGAAGCAGATTCGCAGTCAAAGGAAATAGTGGAATCGCTGAGCATCAATATACTACTGAAGTTAAGCTACAAGACGACAGCCAACCAACAAATTAAAATCAAATCATCATAATGGTAACTATTCACCGGGAAAGAATATCCATTTCATGTCAACCGCGATCTTAAATTAACTCAATGTTCACATTGACTTTGAATAAAATTATACGACATAAAAAGAATAATACTATTAATATATTAGTTGTAGAATTTTAATTATATTCAAAAAATATTACTACATGCTTTCAATTTGGACAAAATTCTGTTATTATATTCGTTTTTGATTATTCTTAACATAACATAAAATTAATATTGCATGTTTCATAGTTTGCTTGAGAACTTTCTTCGCGCCATGCGATGAAAGAGAAACAACAATGTTGTTTTTTCTTCTTCTATTTTTCGCCTTTCACCGGAATCTATGCGATTAGGGACGAAGATCCCGGGTCAAAGCCGGGTCCCGGATCAAAGAGATCCGTCGGGATTCACCTGCCGCGCGTGATCGATCCGCCCCGTTTCCACGGATTATAAATAAATTCCATTAGGGGAAAACGCGGCCCTTTCCTGCACCAAAAAAAAACCATAATACCTCGCAAAATCTAAACCCCTTTCTCCTACATCCCACACCTACATCCCTTATTGTACGTTCGCATTCATAAAAGTTACACACGGCGAAGAATTTGCCCGTCTCGTTACGTAATTTAATTGCGCTCGCGGCGATGTTTCCTTTGTGCCGCACCGCATCCGCAGTGTGCAAGTATATTTGTGTGTATATGAGAAGTGATGGTGAAGTTTTTATTAAAGTGAAACTGGGCCGATGCAAGTTACGTCGAAATTTGCATTGGAACGCATCCACATTGCAGTACCAACCTCCAAAGGTCAAATGTTTCTGAAACATGCGACCTACCCTTAATGTACATACACAAACATCAATTACTATGAAAACTGTAACATTCCTATGGTAACATCAGCATTACGTTCTACCAACGTTCAAATATTTGTGCTATGAACTTTGAATACAATAACATAAACATGAGTTTAGCCTTGCAGAAAATTTATGAATTATGAAATTTTTGTATCTAATTTATTTTTTATTACAATTATGAATTGTAGTATAATAAAACTTTCGTACTATAACTTAAACATGATGAAAATTGATAAAGATGTCAATATTTAAGTAAAAATAAGAAATATAATTACAATTTTTGTAATCAATATTTTTGAATTAGTTTAAAATCAATATACAGGTATCCCCGACTTACGAACAACATTCTAAAAGCTTTAACTTATTACAAGAAGATAGTGATAAAAAAATTAACTGTACAAACATAAATGGATAATTTCTTTAATAAAATATCATATTTTTGGAAGATATACTATCTGTTTAGTTGCATATGTTTCTTATTATTCGTATTAGAAAAGTTATTTCTGTTTCATGATTAATTTTGAATCAATATCTATTGCTTTTATCTGAATCTTCCTTTATGCTTTATGTATCTATAATATTCCTATAGAAAATGTGGATGCGCCGGGAGAAGTTTATTTTGCTACTGCTTAAATCCTCTTTGTTCGCTCTTGCGTCAAAGATTGAGAATTATTGGATATATCAATAATGCGGACAAGCACAAATAAGCCTTCAAAAACCTATTGACGTACCCCATACGAGCTTAGAAAATCACAAGCCAGTAAATGGTTTGAGTGAGTTCCTGTGTTGAAGATTTTCTTTGTTTTTATACAAAAGTTATTTTTCCTTTCAACAACTAATCCAATAACATTAATACTGATATTATTTGTCATTCACTGACGATAATTCAGTCTAAATAACATCTATTAAATTGTTACTTAATGTAAAGAAATTTAATAATTAAATCAATTTTTAATATAATTATTATTTGCATCAAATCTATCAAAAAAAAATATAAAAATTTTCGCAAAGAATTCAATCATTGATGAAAATTTCTATAGTAAAATCTGTGGCGGGACTCATTTGGCATATTTTGTCTCAAAGTATGTAAAATTTTAACAATGAAAAGTTCACATTTTCCAAGTGTAAAAATCGATTTTTTGCATGAATTTTACTATTTTATTTATATTTCTGATTATGATCCAATAATTTATTATTTTTTTTCATATTTCATAAGTGTTATTAAATAAATTATTATGAAAAATAATGAGAAAGTAAATTTGCAAAATTTAATTTTAAACTTATTTTTCTGTTTCCTTATTGTATTTCAAATGTTCATATTGTAGAAATGCGCGTTTATATTTTTTTCAGAGAGAAATGAGAAGGCTTTTCTGCATATTAAAATCATTCCCAACGTTATCTGGGATTTGCAAGAAAACAGCTTAGGTGGAAAAGCAATTTAACGCTCAACTAAAAATAGCTTTGAAGCAATTTCAAATGCGAAGATAATAATTGCATACAAAATACCAAATTTGTTTGTAATAATAACAACAACGTTATAAACATCGAATTTAAACCGCCAGTAAAAGTAATCTATATTTATATGAAAGTATGCAATTTCATATGAAATTCTGCTGTAACAGTAAATGCAAAAAGCCCTCTGCAATATCCTATTTTTAGCATTCTGTAATTAACCTCCGGTTAATAATAGAGTTTGTGATTAGAGTAAGAACTAAGTAATCAACAAGCATAGTAATTTAACTATAGAGCGGTAAGGAATTAAGGATACTGTGGTTCGTCCCAACGGAGGACGATGACCGATTCAATTCTCATTTGAAAGTTTTAAATTAATGCAAGCCTTCATGCAAGGTCTTCATCCTGCAAGGATCGATTCAGGATTAAAGCGCCACTGGTGGACGATGCCCGAAACTTCGGTGAGCGAGTATATAAGTTCGTTCAGCTATCCTGCAAGAGATGGCGCTATGGGTTATACCGGTTGCAGGAATCCTGCTAGGTTTGTATTCGCGATTTAATTGTTCTTCGAAACTTTACGGAATGTACTTACTCTGCCTTGTCACGTGTAATAATGAATGGATAAACTCACCTGAAACAAAAATACAATAGTTTTAATTGATTTAACTTGACAAGTGTAACATCACTTAACATATACGATACTTGTCAGTCGTAAAAATTATAATGGAAAAAACTTAATTACATCCCACACACATTGTAATATACTTGACAATTTAAATGACATGAAACACTACAATACGTAACACATGTCATTTATTATGTCAAGTATAATATTAAGGTAACAAGCCTATACAAATCCTATTTACCCTAGAGTACAAGAAACTTAACATATGTCATTTAACTTGTCAAGTATAATATCAAAGTAATTAAGTAAAACAAAATAAACGAAACAAGTCATTTGTCAAAGTAATAATGGCAAAATCTTATATACATTCCACACACCCTGAACTATAATTGATAATTTTCTGTAATCAACCTTTATCAATCCCACATATCTTACACGATACTTGACAAGTCATTCGAAAAAGCTGTTATACACATTTTACATTATACTTGACTATTATAATATGTAGAACATGTCATGTAAAAGTATTATATAAACATAATAAGCTTTGTCAAGTGACATGTAATAGTGGAATACCTTATATACATAGCATATACAATCATTGGGAATTTAAATGATATGTGTCATTACAATACGTGACACGTGACATTTAACTTGTCAAGTATAATATGTTGGTAATAAATTTACTAAAATCGCACTCACCTTGCACGATACCTACTAAACTTGACATATTAACTTAACAAATTAAATACCATGTATCACAACAAATCATGACACAATTAATTTAACTTGTCAACTATAAATTCAAGGTAATAAAGCTACATAAATCGTATTCAATATACGCAATACTTGACTAGTCGCTCATAAAAGTAATGGTGATAAAAAGCTTAAATACAGTCCAGACACCCTAAAATATAATATGTGTCATTTAACTTCTCAAGTATAGTATCAAATTGATAGGCCCAAATAAATCCGATTTATCCTAGACTATACTTGATAATTTAAATGACATATATGATTACAATATGTAATACATGTCAATAGGTATATAATAGTATACAATAGTATAATAAACAATGTTAAACTTATATAAATTTAATAATAATATCCCATTAACAATAATTACACTCCATAATTACTAAATAACTTGCATTTATTCAAATAACTCTTAAAAGTAATAGTAGTTACTCTACTATAAAAATCTCACATGATAATTAACAAATTAATTGACATATATCACTACAATTATTGATACATGTCATATAACTTGTAAAAGTATAATATTAAGTTATTTTGGCTACATAAATCACTCATAAAACCTAAATAAATCCCACTTAACATAGGCGACTTAAATGATATTATTGTGTTGTATATGATTTATCAATTGCAATTTACATTATTTTATCTATACTATGTAAACAATGTTAAACTTATTTCAATTTATATATTCAATCCCATTAACAATAATTACACTCCATAATTACCAAATAACTTGCATTTATTCAAATAACTCTTAACAACAATAGTTGTTATCAGACTATAAAAATTTCACATGATTCTTAACAAATTAATTGACATATATTACTACCATTCTTGATACATGTCATTTAACTTGTCAAAATTTAATATCAAGGTATTTAGGCAACATAAATCACTCATTTTATTTATAATCGATATACTTTCTTGATATAAGAAAATACACTGAATAATATTTTGTCCTTGATTCCCAAAATTATTAAGTTTAAAATTTCGATAATTGTTTGCATGATTTAATGGTTGAATAAAGTTTTATTAACTAAATGTGTTTGACAAATA
>NW_017096362.1:0-52105 GCF_001412225.1 Nicrophorus vespilloides
TTTTGTTCAATTTCTACAGCTCATAGCAGGCGACTCGATGACAGCATGAAGATGTATGTAGGCTTGTTGGAAAGGAAAAATATTCAGCTTTCTTACGAGTCATCGATGATGTAATTATCTTGAGGGGTTGTTGAGAAATTCACGAAAAACTGTAAAAACAGAAATAAAGAACCAAAAAAACGTTCTACAGCTCATAGCAGGCGACTCCATGACAGTACGAAGATGTCAATAGGCTCGTTGGAAAGGTGAGACATTCAGCTTTCTTATGAGTGGTCGATGATGTAATTATCTTGAGGGGTTGTTGAGAAATCCATGAAAAACTGAAAAGACTGAAAAAGCAACATCGTTTCTCTGTTATTTCAACTTCTACAACTCATAGCAGGCGACTCGATAACAGTACGAAGATGCCAATAGGCTCGTTGGAAAGGTGAGACATTCAGCTTTCTTACGAGTGGTTGATGATGTAATTATCTAGAGGGGTTGTCGAGAAATCCACCAGAAACGTCGTTTTTCTGTTTTTTCAAATTCTACAACTAATAGCAGGCGACTCGATGACATCACAAAGATGCCAATAGGCTCGTTGGAAAGGTGAGATATTCAGCTTTCATACGAGTGTTTCTTGATGTAATTATCTAGAGGGGTTGTCGATAAATCCACCAAAAACTGAAAAGACTGAAAAAGCAACGTCGTTTCTCTGTTTTTTCAACTTCTATAACTCATAGCAGGGGACTCGATGATATCACAAAGATGCCAATAGGCTCGTTGGAAAGGTGAGATATTCAGCTTTCATACGAGTGGTTGTTGATGTAATTATCTAGAAGGGTTGTCGAGAAATCAACCAAAAACTGAAAAGACAATTGCGAAACTTTTCTCTCCAAGTGTGTATCTGTTCTACTTAAATGGGACTTGAAAACGTTATATAAAACTGCCCATGTCCACTACACTTAATACATGGATATAATAAGTAAGGATACTCAAAATTAATGAGCCAATGCATATATACACTTTCAAAGTGACAGAGAGAGAGAGGGAGAGTCTTAGGTCTGGTCGCATTTTGGGGGTTTCCATCGCCACCCCGGATCCAATTTACCCGGACGTGTGCTAAAGGGGTTTCCTCTCCTTCCCTTCCACCTCCACCACGACTGCAAACATCAAGTCCACCCAGCGCCGCCTTGAAAGACATGAGAATTTTAAAGGGTTGAGTTTCTCCCATGAATACTTGAAACTAGTTACACAAAGTGCCGATTAATATTTCAAGCCCTAAAAGAGGGCGAAACTGAAAAGGGAGAAGCGAGCGAGCGAGCGTCTCCTCGCGCACAATAAAACCCGACGAAAGAAACGGGGAAAATTGAAAGAGGACAAGAAAAAAAAATAATATGAAGAAGAAGTAAAAGAGACCAGATCCGAAGAGAACGTGGGGGGATGCGTGCGTGGGGGAGAGGAACCCCATTAACCGCAGCGAAATATTTAATGAAGAAATCCAATTATTTTCCGCTAGAGGGCGTCGCACGCGTTTTCAACTGTTTGGTTTTAATTTGCGCATAAAATTCATTCGCTTAATTAAAGGTAAATAGCGAATGGGTGGGTTAAATTCTTTCTTTTTTGTTTGTTCGTTGGTAACAATAAAATGCTAATGAAGATAAATCGACGGATTTTCTTTATGCGCTTCCTTACAACTTTTTTTCTTCTCTTTTCGTTATGTTTGCACGTTTTTCTGAAGGTTGAAAGGGCTTTTAGCACTATTAATATTTTTCGTGGCTCGAGGTGCATGCGAAAAGCGGTATCATCCATCAATGGATTGTGAAGGGTTCCGCCGTCAGATGGGGTTTTTTGGGTTGGGGGCGGGTGGCGGCGGCAGTAGCGGTCGGAACCGCCTGGCACGGCGCCGTCCCCGACCGGCACCCATTATCTACGGAAAGCATCTACCCGAATTACACCGTTATCGTCATCAAGCAAACGATGCAATCCCTTAAAAACAAAATAAAAAACAAAAGAAAATGACGGTACCGTCATTTCTCAATTTGACAGGTCGACTTGCGAGAGAGGAAATGTTGTCGGGATTTTTATTATCCCTAGCTTCTTCCAGCCAATCGATCCGACGACGACAGCGTAAATACACTAAAGACCTCTGGCAGTTTATTAGACTGTCAATCAAATTTGTTCATAGTTTACGGACGCGCGCATACACAAACCACTCAACTTTTATTGCAGCTCGTTAAATTCATCTGCTTCACCTTTCAAAATCCATCAAAAACGTCAAATGTCACTTGACATTATAACCTTAAATTCGTTTAAATGTTGAAAAATATACTTTACTACAAGCAAATCTATTTAGTTTAAATGTATACAATTAGAATGAAAATTAATTACATTCAACTTTTATTACTTTTCATTCAATTAAAATAATTCACCGTTAAACTAGTAATTTTGTTACTAAAAATCACTTAAGTTGGTATCCACCACTTGAGAATATAATTACGCCATCTATATACAGAAAGAAAGTTACAAACTTCTCAAACTTTAGAACTAATGATCTTCACAGTGTGGTGGAAATGCTCATTTGGTACTCGCAAAGTTTCAATTTTGATTCCTTCCTTATTAAACTTATTATTTTATTTTTCATAAAGAAAATCATTATTTTGTTGTATGTAAATTCTCGTATAAATAACACGGATCAATATGGTTTTATCTGCGATAAATTTGCTCAGTGCATGAACGCAAATCTGTTTATTTGTTTTCTAGAAATAAGCGCAATTTTCTGTGTCTGACTCATCCGTGCGAGCGGTTATTACATGCCGTGACTTTTGCGTATTATGTAGAAAAGAAAAATGGTAATGGAAGGAACGATGATTTCTATCTTTCTCTTTCTCGTTCGTTCTTATATATTTTCTCTCAACTCTCTCAATTTCTGTCTGCGCGAAGTAAAGCTTAGATAATTATGCAGGTAGACCAGACGGTGAGTGTGCGGGGGTTTTCGATTTAAGCCGATATTGGATGTCGTTTGCAAAGGCTTCTTCTGCTATGCGAAATTGACGCATCCGAACGATATCGTCTACGCAATAAAGAAGAAGAAGAAAAAACAAAACAAAAGAAACCTTACGCCAACCGATTAATTTCGAAACATGTTACTTGTTCACACTTTTGATGAGAGACAAAAAAAAGAACAAATAATAAGGAAACACAAGAAGAAGATTGATAACCGAACGAAACTTTTGCGGAAACTCAACATACCGCTCGAACTTTGCTCGAGGACCAATTAACTGCAAGTTTCCCGGAGCGGATGATTCAAGTTTTGGAAGCCACGACAAAATATCTCCTTCCTAAGATAACATCGTTTGTCCGACATGATTTAAACCAATCAAAATACGGTAATTAACTAAAATAAATAGTTACGCCATCTACGAACTTAAATCGAAATATCAATATTAGAATTTTTCAGTGTGTATTATTCTTTTTTTTTACGTAAATCGGTTGATATTTCACAAAACTATTATACTTCTAAATCAGCTTTTGTAATCACTTAGTTAACAAAGTTTTCAAATTTGGAATTACTTAGAAATTTAATTACGCCATCTATATAAAACGACATGTACTAAATACACGCGTTTCCTTTACAATCGTTTACTCGATAACTATTCATCGTAGAATAACAAGAGATAGCTCATACGATTCTACAAAGATGCAGTTTTAATTGTAATGATCAATTTGCAAATTCTGTTCTGCGGTTGGCGTGTGAAACGGAAAAGAAAAAGAGCTAATTCGGACTTTCCGTTTCGTTGAAATTTAATTGCGATTGGAATTGCAGATGGAGAAAAAAGAAGGAGCGAAACTTCTACATCGGAAATCCTGTTTTCGTGTGTGTGTGTGTTGTTCTACTTTTATTTGTCGGCCGTCCGTTTGTGATGTATCCATCGCATATTGGCCATGGAATTTGAACAATCGGCGTAATGAAATGATCACGGGGTTTTAATTAAAGCCCGCGTTTTGCGGACGGCTTTTGTATACATTTGTGTGTGTGTGTGGGGGTAAAGGGGGGTGGTGGTGCGGGAGGCGGTTAGACATTAAGCAAATTGCGCGCATTCGCAATAATGGCACCCCTTCTCTCGCCGCCCCTGTGCAAAATGCGAACACAGAACAAACATGTTCGGTGGAGGAAAAAAAAACAAGGGGGCGGCGGTGGTGACGGTTGAAAACAATAACAATACGAAACGCGCTGAATATAAATAATAATAATGAAAAAAAAAATAGAAGAGAGAAACAAGAGTTAGTTTTCGGTATTGTTTTGGCGGTCGCATAACTGGGGGACGGCAACGTCGCTGCAGCAGCAGCAGCAACCAACGCCACCCCCGAGTACGTGCAGATTGCCGGTTCAAATACGCTATTTTATTATAACACGTTTTAATGCGGCCGACGTGCGAAAAGGATGTTTTTGTTCCTCTTTCTTTTTTTTTATATCTTTTATTCCTGGAAAATGGAATAAAACACAGAGAGAGGGACAATTTGTGTATGTGCGTGTATTGTACGTGTGTGTGAGAGAATGTGAGGGTATTCCCCGTTAATGAATTAAACTGCCACCGACCGTCGACGAATCCATTATTGGTGACACGTTACCGTTTTCATTACTCATTTCGCCGACAATTTATTAAACGCGAAACAGATTACCAGGCGGACCCAACGAAAATAAACAGAGCTGCCGTGAAAACAAACAAAAAAAAACATACTGGAACAAATGAAAACTGAACATTTAAATGAATTGGTAATGAGTATAATTAAATGATTCGTTGTTTTCAAAGTGCGCCATCTACTTTTAATAATTGTAATTACATATTCTGATAAGTTTCATTATGTCTTAAACTTATTGAAAATTAAAGATATTTATAATTTATGTTAATTTATAATACAAAATTGATGAATGTTTAAGTTAATGTACAGTTGGTGGGATAACTTGCTAAGACCAACAATTGGCGCCATCTGCGATTAATGACGGCGATTAATTAGAATCTTTGGAAGTAATTAGCTTTTAAAAATGAATTAAGAGCACTTGGAATAAAAAAAAAGGAAGAATGAAAGAGGAGAAAGCATTCGTTGTTTTCAAAGTGCGCCATCTACTTTTAATAATTGTAGTTACATACTCAAAAATGTTGAATCATAACATTTTGGAGTATTCTGATACGTTTCATTATGTCTTAAACTTATTGGATGTATTTAATAGTTGAAAATCAAAGGTACTTATAATTTATGTTAATTTATAATACAAAATTGATGAATGTTTAAGTTAATGTACAGTTGGTGGGATAACTTGATAAGACCAACAATTGGCGCCATCTGCGATTAATGACGGCGATTAATTAGAATCTTTGGAAGTAATTAGCTTTTAAAAATGAATCAAGAGCGCTTGGAATAAAAAAAAAAGGAAGAATGGAAGAGGAGAAAGCATTCGTTGTTTTCAAAGTGCGCCATCTACTTTTAATAATTGTAGTTACATACTCAAAAATGTTGAATCATAACATTTTGGAGTATTCTGATACGTTTCATTATGTCTTAAACTTATTGGATGTATTTAATAGTTGAAAATCAAAGGTACTTATAATTTATGTTAATTTATAATACAAAATTGATGAATGTTTAAGTTAATGTACAGTTGGTGGGATAACTTGCTAAGACCAACAATTGGCGCCATCTGCGATTAATGACGGCGATTAATTAGAATCTTTGAAAGAAATTAGCTTTTAAAAATGAATCAAAAGCGCTTGGAATAAAAAAAAAGGAAGAATGGAAGAGGAGAAAGCAGTAAAACAGTTTTGCAGGAGTATCAAAGATGGTCTGGATGCGAAGCTAATGGCATTATTATTAAAATATTCCGGTAATAATGCACTTAGCTCGGCGCAAAGGAAATGCACGTAAAGCGAGGTAATTTAATCCCGGAGGGAGGGCGAGTCGTTACCGTTAACAGTCTTTCGAAGGAAAAATCTCCGTTTTCCGCTCGTCGCGCCAAACGAAAATATCCATTTTTAAGGAAACTGTTTAAATAACGAACACGCACTTAATTAGCAGATCAATTAAAACGTGTTTGTATGCGTTTTTATGGATTAGATCTTTCCGCGTTTAGATCGGATACAGAAATAGATTTAGTTTTAACGTTGGTAACGGAACATTTGAATGCAGCCGCGCGCGCGATGCTTGTGTGATTTACGGTGTCCATGGCGACGGGAAGGCGACGTGTGAGAGAGCTAATTAGTGTTGAGCCGCAAATCGGTATCGAAACCAAAATATATAAAAAAAATTGTTTCTTTTGATGAAAATTTACTGTGAGAGAGTAGAAAACCGCGGAAAACGGTTTCCGCTTCAACGCGTAAGTGCACCTATAAATAATTAATCCGGTCGGGAAACGCGTTTTCTCTATTTTCCGGGCACAAAGTGTAATGGATGGCTCTCCTCTACTCTCCCTCTCTCACCGGTATTATGAATCCTAAAAGGAAACCCACTTGTGGGAAACGTACATAAACGTGTGCATGTGTGTGTGTGTTGTGTTACGTTACGTTTCTAGAAGCTTTTATCTTTTATGCGATAGACATTTGGAAGCTGCGCGAACATTTCCCATAGATGCATTAGCATAAAATTCGCGGAACAGTCGCGCGATCCGCAGCTACAACAGCAGCAGCAGCAGAAGTTTGCGCCCATAAAAATGTCAGTCTACGGCTTTCAACCAACCAACCCACCCATCCCCGTCACCTTTATCCGAACGACTTTCCGGCTAACCGCTCTCGAATTACCACAAACTTCACATTAAACGAAAACATAAATAAATAGAAGCAAATTTATCAAAAAGTTACTGTATCCAACCGAAAAATGGCGTAGTGCAACAGCAACTGTCATATTGACATTTTGGAACTGTCACATTGACATTTTGCAACTGTCATATTGACGTTTCATAAAACTGTCATATTGACGTTTCATAAAACTGTCATATTGACATATTTCAACTGTCAAATTACTGTGGGCAATATTAATTATTTGTCGTGAATTAACAATTGGTGGTTTTAATTCGATCCGTAAATTAAGCATGATCCAGGTGCTCGAATCGGGAATTAATTAAGCAGACGCTCGTTATTGGGGGGTAAAGGATGATAAAGCTATGTTTTGCGAGGGGTCTGCGGCGGTGGCTGTGGAAACAATACCGCGGGCGTCCGGTTTACTCTTCGAACGCTGCGGCAACTTCTCCTCTCGTATTATTTATGGTTCAGGGGGGTTCTGGGAATCCCCGGGAGCGGCAAGATAGAGATACATAGCCATCGGTCGCCGCCGCCGCCGTCTCCTCTTGCTCCGAATAATACACTGCGGGGATTTGCAACTCTTAAATGCGAATAATGGAGCCCGAGAGGCGGCGGCAGCAGCAGCAGCGGAGGGCCTCAGTTATTAATTAAAATTAATCCCGTTATAAATTTAATCAAACCCGCGTGACACGATCGCATCATCTTCGACGGAGGAAGCGCTCAAAATAAGAAGACGCCATCGCTTGTTTGCTTTCCTCTCGACGAGAATACTCAAAGTGCACGAAAAAAAAAAGTAACCGAAGGATAATAAACGGACGATCTATCTAGTCCGGTTTAATTTCGTACAGAAATTCGCGTAAACAACCGCCGCTCGTTACGCAATCGATTGTTATTAATATCTGAGCATCGGACCGAGAATGAATCCTCGTGGATTCACTGAAAATCAACGAATTCTATGACCTAGCACCGATACTTGTGGAATTCCAAAACATATTTGTTAAATCAAATCATAAACTAAAACATTACAAAAACTAAATTCTTCAAGTGAATGAATGAAAGAAAACAATAAAAAAAACTACAACAACTACTATGTAATAAATATTGCATGAAAATGGGGGGTAATAAACGAGTGCCGCGAAATCAATTAAACGTATAAATCGAATTGCATTCTGCATTGTTCCGAGGTGATCGTAATGACATTTCCAATCGCGTTTCAAGTTCAAAGCGTGCGAACGTAAACTTAAGAAGAAGAAGAAGATGTGTAGCGAAGTGGAGAAAAAGGAAATACCTCGTAAAATCGCCGTAAAACTAAATAATTTCCATTACATTTACACTTTTATATGTATTCTTTAACTTAATCTAATTATTTCTGAATAAAATCATCAACTCTTTCATTAAGTAAATTCGAGTATTTGGATATGTTAACTGTCTAAACTTTGAAAGCGTGTAACTCGAAAACTGTTAGAGTTAGAGACATAAAATTGGTCTTGTTTTGTTCGTTATTTATTTAGGTTGAATATTCAATAATAATTTTACTAAGTTGATTTAACATTTATTTGAGATATTTTTCCAAAAATCAGAGAATTGTATTTCATTAATTAATATTTGTTAAGTGTCTAAACTTTGAAAGCGTGTAACTCGAAAACTATTAGAGATAGAAACATGAAATTAGTCTCATTTTGTTCGTTATTTATTTAAGTTGAATATTCAATAACAATTTTACTATGCTATAACATTTTTTTAAAGATATCTTGGAAAAATCAGGGGATTGTATTTCATTAATTAATATTTGTTAAAAGTATAAACTTTAAAAGCGTGTAACTCATATGGTATTAGAGGTAGAAACATGAAATTAGTCTCATTTTGTTCGTTATTTATTTAGTTCAATAACAATTTTACTATGATATAACATATTTTTTAAGATATCTTGCAAAAATCAGGGGATTGTATTTCATTAATTAATATTGTTTCAATGTGTTAACTGTCTAAACTTTATAAGCGTGTAACTCATATAGTATTAGAGGTAGAAACATGAAATTTGTCTTATTTTGTTCGTTATTTATTTAAGTTGAATATTCAATAACTATTTCACTATGATATAACATATTTTTTAAGATATTTTGCAAAAATCAGTGGATTGTATTTCATTAATTAATATTTGTTAAAAGTATAAACTTTAAAAGCGTGTAACTCATATGGTATTAGAGTTAGAAACATGAAATTAGTCTCATTTTGTTCGTTATTTATTTAAGTTGAATATTCAATAACAATATTACTATGATATAACATCTTTTTTTAAGATATTTTGCAAAAAAGTGAATTGTATTTCATCAATTAATATTTGTTAAAAGTCTAAACTTTAAAAGCGTGTAACTCATATAGTATTAGAGGTAGAAACATGAAATTAGTCTCATTTTGTTCGTTATTTATTTAAGTTGAATATTCAATAACAATTTCACTATGATATAACATCTTTTTTAAGATATTTTGCAAAAATCAGTGAATTGTATTTCATTAATTAATATTTGTTAAAAGTCTAAACTTTAAAAGCGTGTAACTCATATAATATTAGAGTTAGAAAGATAAAATTAGTCTCATTTTATTCGTTACTTCTTCATTATCTATAAACTATAGTTAAATTACTACTTGATCAATAATATTTTGAAATATTTAAATAAATTTAAACATGTTTGTTTCAGTTTATTGTTGTTGTGAATTGAGCTGATTAATTGTGTTTCGCAGAAACGTACGCATCGTGTTGGGATGAGCAACCGAAGAATAGCACTTTGCTGTTTGGTGGAGATCATGGGTCGTTTTTGGATGGAATTACGCGAGGGCGTCGTATCTCAAACTAATTGGATTGGAAACTTTGGGAAACAACAACAACAGCAGCAGCAGCAGCGAGAGCTCGTCGTCGTTGTCGTCTTCTAACCGGAGAGATATTGAATGCATTCGGCGGTATCTCTAACGGAACAGTAGTAATCCCGAAGACAATAACAAGGGGTAAAGATATGTAAGTTTAGGTGAAGCCGTTCGGGTCGAAACTGCAATGAGCATACAAAGCGGTTTCGGTTCGGCAGTAAAATACAGCGAGACGACGACAATCGCGTTCGCTGTTGATCCACATTTCGTGTCCATTAGAAGAGTAACAAATTAAATGCAGTCACTCTCGGAATAGAAGAGTAAAACTTATATGAATAAATCCCTTCAAGTCGTCAAATTTAACTTCCAGAGTGTATGAATGTATGCATGCACGGGGGGTAGAAACAGATTGAGATTAAATCTGCTGGAGCTCCGGAGAAACATTAATAATTCCTTCTTTATTGTTTTCACGTATCGCTCCACTCCGTACAGTTGAACGTAACAAGAAGAAGCGCTTCTTCTTCTTCCTGTTCTTATTCTCCCTCGCCAAAGAAAGGGCGACATAAAGTGATGAAATGAGAAAATAAAATGGCAAGAAAGGGAGGAAAATGATGAAGAGAGGTTGCTTACTGCGAAAAGGAGGAGACGTTCCGAAAATAAAAGGATAAAGAGAGAGAAAGAAAAAAAGCGGATTTCGAAGGAGGAAGAGATGATTCAATTGATTGCGTCCCACCCATCTCACGGACTCGGAATTCCTCTCATTCCCGATCGAGTTATCCGGGTGAACGGAATCGCGGCACGACTTAAATTAACTTTGATTTATAATTGAGAATTCCAACAACTCGATTTCGCCGCAACCCTTCGAACGTCTCGCATTTTATTTATTTATTTATTTTAAAATTTCAATCCCTCCATGCACAACAATGCATTAACCTTTTTGTGCAAAGCGAAAGATACTTTGAGCCAGAGGGCAAATACGTGCCAATCCCCAAATGGGATATCCAATACGACGGATCAAATGTCAATAGCTTTCGGGTTATGATATAGATGGCAGAAGTATAATAACCATTTTTTGTAGTCTGCATTTAATACACGGTTGTTGAGCTGGTTGCGTTCTACTTTGACGTTTTGTTCCAGTTGTTTATGAAGCATTAATAGTAACGCGAATTATAATATTTCTTTATATTTTATAACTGTTGTATTGGTTGCATTTCAGTATGATTTGCTAATTGGAATCGTTTCGCTTTCATGCAATAAACATCGTAAAGAAGTTTACTTTTGTTTGTTGTTGTTGCATTTGAATCAATTAAAATGAAACGTAGCAATAATGCGAACCGAAGCCAATTACGCATTCAACTGGGGCGAAGAGAAAGTCCGGGGAATAAGCGAAACAAATTGATTTGCATTTAAAAACGAACAAGATCACAAAAAAAAACAACAAAATACGCCATCTATCGGTTAAGAAAATAAAATAAACTGTTTTCAAAGATAATCATATTTTCTGCATCGGAACGTATTCGAGGTTAATTAGAAGCGCATTTTCGCTCGTTTTATGCGTCTTTCACCGCGTTTTATCATTTTGATATCGCTCGACTTTCACGTGGACGTTTCGCGTTTTCGTCGTCGCCTAGGATACGTAGAAGAAGAAATGTCGGAACTTTCGAATCTCCCGTTTCCACGGTAACAAAAATTAAAATTCCACACGGAGCGCGCGTTTAAGGCCCGACGTGTATTTTTAGTCTGCATTAAATTCATTTGCTTAATGGGTAATTTAATAATAATGAAACTTCCGCTCTTTCTCTCTCTTTTCCTCCTGCTGCGCACGTATGTTCTTCTCTCTTCGTCTCATACACACACATACAACTTCCCCCCTTTTCTCGTGTAATGTTTCATCCGCCAGCTTCAAATTATTATTTGCAGGGGTCGCCCGCTTCCATTTCCATTATTTCCCAAAGTAAACGTACATTTATGCAGTCGAAGCCCGACATAATCTGGCCCCATCCAATTTTCGTGTGCAAACTCCGCTCATTTTGGAAGCGCGACGCTTAACGCCACAGCCGCCTTCGCAAACCAACGTTCATTCATTACGCGGCGGTTTTCATAAAAAAAAAAATACCACCCCACCGGCACCGTAAACGACGTTAAACGTCCCCCCAAAAATCAACATCAAAATTAAACTCCATCTATCGGCCACGCAATAACCACCGTTATCACCGATTTACATAAAGCACAATTGCTTAAAGTACATTTTACAACCGGAAAATTAAAGAAAACAAACTCCATAGATAAACCAGATGAATGAGGTTAATAAATGACAGTTGACATATGTCAATAGAAATAAGTAAAGGAGGTTAATAAATGACAGATGACATTTGGAAATTTTCGTACAAAATAAATGACAAGTGTTATTTGAAAGTTTAGTACGAGACGCATCGATAGATGGCGTAACGTTAATGCGAATTGTAAATCGATATTAACTGGCGTTGGCGTGTTACCAATTACGGAATTATTAAAACGCTCATTCTACTTTAGATTAAGGCGGCGGCGGCGGATCCCAGAGGCGTCGCGCCGCGGGCGTCGCCTCTCGAAGGAGGAGGATTAGCTGTTTAATAATGCACAAAACAAACTTTGAATTACTTCAGATTAAATTTTAGCCCCGTCGGCAAGGCCACCTTCCTACCTACACATCCCTCACATATACACACACACACAAAGAAAATTCCAATTTCAATCTTTCCCGGCATATTGAAAAATCCTGATATGCATGGAGTTTGAAGATTGTTAGCGAGCAGCTCCATTCTCATTTCAATTCGTCTCTCTCGTTCTAACTCTTACTTACATTTCACCCTTGTTGAGTTTGAAATGAAATGTAGTCTACGACCACGTTTGCACACGCGAAATTTAATCTTGTCGTGCAGTCTAATGCCGAGTAGGGCGGTGGAGGTAGAACGAATTAGCTTAATGCCAGGTACCCAGACTAATCGCGTTTTCCTCCCTCTTTCAGTCGTCTCCATGTGATACTCTGGTCACATTACCCTTCAAACAATATTATTCCAAGACATCAAACCCTACACACCCATTCACATCTGAATACACATAACATCGACAAATTAGTTTTAATTTGAACAAGATTTCAAATTTGTATATTACATTCAGATTATTCTGAATTAAGAACAATTGTTCGTCGTTGAACTGTTCAATTCAATATGGAAAATCGATCGAATATCTTTGATTTTTTCCTCTTTTTTGGTTCTTTGGTATAAAAGAGGAAAGGAAGTAAAACGAACCGTAATTGCGGCACACAAACATATATATCTACATCTATACGCACACAAACAGAGTCAGGACTTTAGATTTAGTGGGTCGTTATTCAAGCAAGAGCTCGCGCCGGGAAAGTGGAAGTAGTAGTAGTAAAAGTTGGGAGCGCACTAGAAAACTAAATAAATTCCGAAGTGTGTCTGCTTGTTTGTTTGTTTGTCCGTCTGTCTGGTTTTGGTGTTGTTCGGTGTCTGCTTCGCACAATGCAATGAATATCAGAAGTGGAGGAGGAGGTGGAGGCTTTTCCTTCGGATGACGGAGAAAGTGAGACGAAAATGAGAAGATGTGTTAAACGCGACTTCCATTTCCATCCCCTCTCGCAGCTTTTGCGAAATCCGATTATACGCATTGAGTGAATGTGTTTTTGTGTGTATATATATATATAGAATACATGCACACTACACCCTCCTAGTACACTCTCGAAATGTACGTAACATATATATATACATAGAGTTCGCTTGTATCCAGCGAGTGAACACGATGACTATTAGCCTCCTCTCTCCATTCCGCTAATGCTCTTATAATTGGATAACAGAACACCTCATATTTTCTTCTTATTCTTGCGTTTATTTTCGTCGCGCCCTACGCCCTCCACTTTGACTAATTGCGTAACCAACAACAACAACAATAACAACAAAAAAACAAAAAAACTTTAACTTACGATGTGCATCTCTGTAACTACGCTAATTGCCATGGCTGTAGTGTATAAAACACAAAAATACGGATTTAGGTGTCAGCGTTGATGGAATCTGGGCAATCTGCCCGCGGATCATCAGCGCCTCTCCGGTTGATTGATTCACAAGCGGGGCTTGAAGCAAATTATCCCCGGAATAGATGGACTTCCGCGCAAAGAAATTTCAACATTTCTCTCTTACTCTCTCGACTAACAACCGAAACCACCACACGAATAGTTGACTACTGCTAATGGTGCGCGCATCTGCGTGTCCTCGCGCTTCATTTAGTTTCTTCCTGATTAAAATAGTTTTTTTTTTTGCTAATAACGCACTTGCTCATCGCAAACTATGCTAAATTTTCAAATTTAATATATTTTTATCATTGCACATTTTAGAGAATTCTATAACGCAACTAATGATATATAAAACGCTACGAAGTGTTAAGTACTTTTCGAGTTATTAATACTTTTCTATTATAATATTTTTCATTAAAATTTAGCAATTTTTATGAAATTTACAAAACTTTTCTAATTTTCAATTATTGCATATTAAATTAAATTTAATTCTGCAACTTCTGATATATAAAACGTCACGAAGTGTTAAGTGGTTTTCGAGTAATTAAAAGTTTTCTATTATTTCAATTACAATATTTTTTTTATGAAAATTTTGCAATTTTTATGAAAATTATAAAACTTTTCTCATTCTCATTTATTACATATTAAATGGAATTTAATTCCTCAACTTTTGATATATAAAACGTTAAGAAGTGTTAAGTAATTCTCGAATTATTTATATTTTTTATTTTTCATGTAAGGTAACCTTTCTATTTTTTTATTTTATATTTTAATAAACATCTCCAAGCACGCAGGTTCCTATTTCATTTAGTTGTTCTCTTATTAAATTTGTCAAAATTGATAGTTAAACGTCAATTTTGATGGCTGTGACTTTTTGAGGTTAACAATAGTTATAAGTATTTTTGTAGCAGGATTATAAAAATAAATTGCTAAAATACGTTTGACATCTGTCAATGTATTTTCATGGCCGCTGTCAGTTTTAAGTAATGTTATTTGTAATTACATGAAAGTAACTTTTAGAATTGACAGCTGTCAGTGTAAAATATAAACTTGCAATATTTGTGAGCATTTGATCTATTTATTGAAGATTTCAATTGCTAGATTCCATTTTCATTTGTTTCTTTGCGCCGTACTCTGTGTACTTTTCGAGTTATTAATACTTTTCTATTATTACAATCGCAATATTTTTCATTAAAATTTAGCAATTTTTATGAAATTTACAAAACTTTTATTATTTTCAATTATTCTGCAACTTCTGATATATAAAACTTCACGAAGTGTAAAGTGGTTTTCGAGTAATTAAAACTTTTCTATTATTTCAATTACAATATTTTTTTATGAAAATTTTGCAATTTTTATGAAAATTATAAAACTTTTCTCATTTTCATTTATTACATATTAAATGGAATTTAATTTCTCAACTTTTGATATATAAAACGTTTAAAATGTGTTAAGTAATTCTCAAATTATTTAAATTTTTCATGTAAGAAAAATTTCACATTTTTTTTTTCATTTCTTTATTAATCTTTACTGCATAATCAATCAATATTGAATATATTTCTCTATATCAATTCGGTAACAACTAAATACGATCTATGTAGAATAAAACTTCAATTTCCATATGGAAATAAGTACGGAATTGCAAGTAAAACTCGAGCACGTTTCTTTTAATCGAATTTAAAATTTCCTATTAAAACCAAAACGTGTACACGCGTATTCCACCGCACCACCTAATAGATTCGGGAATTTCATTTCCTTTTGATGTGGCGCCGGCTCTCCCCAACAACAACAACAAACAAAAAGAAAACGTATTTTTTAATAAAGCAGAAATATTAAATAATTTGCTTTACCTACAGCTTACTTTCTTTCTCCCTTATCTTCTCGTTTTTTTTTCCCTATTCACAACCTCATCTCTTTTCTTTACTTCTTGTTTTGGTACACCGTTGAAAGAGAACAACTCTGTTTCAGGCATTTTTTAATATAAACTTTTTTATTAAGCCCTCATCCCCCCCACAACATGCCTACAACAGGTAACCTTTCGATTTTCCTTCCACCCTCTTTATTTTATATTTTAATAAACATCTCCAAGCACGCAAGTTCCTATTACGTGTAGTACGTCTAGTTGTTCTCTTATTAAAGTTGTCAAACTTGACAGTTAAACGTCAATTTTGATAGCTGTCACTTTTTGATGTTTGACATCTGTCAATGTCAATTCGCTGTCAGTTTTAAGTAATGTTATTTGTTATTACATGGAAGTATTTAAATTATGAACAATTATATCAAAAATAAGTTTTGGAATTGACAGCTGTCAATGTAAAGTATAAACTTGCAACATTCGTGAACATTTGATCTATTTATCCAACTATTTTTATTGAAGATTTCAATTGCTACACTCGCCTACTACTGCTATTTTCTGTATATGCATGTTTACGTTACATAATACATCCATTTTCCGTGCGCCCTTTTGTGCGCTCGCCTCGCCTCGCATTCAAGAAGGAAATGCAATATTATCATTTCGAAACAATAATAACAATCCCGTAATACAGTGAATTAAGGCCCTTCTCATCTCCGTTTCGTTCCGTGTCCCATCCATCTTTCAGTTGCAAACACACACACACATTCGTTCTTTGTTTCCTCCAACCACTACACAACTAGATTCTCTATTTTTTTTTTGCGCACTTTACATAAATAATTCACGGAAATGTTTGCAGCAAGGACAAATGGAAATTTCCGGTGTGGGAATTTAATTGTGTGTTTCTTCCATTCGCGGGAACGCAATTGTTGTCCGCACACACAAACATATTCATCCATAGAATAGCAGCAAAAAGCTCGTGCAGAAACGACGTGAATTTGTTGCGGAACAATAACGCGCCGAGGGCCTTAATAAGATTGCACCCCACGAAGACTCTCATCTATTTACCCGTTCCACTTTATTTATTACTTCTTTCAGTTGTTTTATTTTATGTTTTTTCGTTTTGTTAGTATTCACTGCATGCACATCCACTCATACATCTTGCGATCTGCTTAACCGGTAGCGACGAAGATGATATATATCCGCGCGTTCGAAATTTACGTTGGCACTCCTGCATTTGTATCTTTCCCCCACATAATCGGGTATGCAACACGGAACTCACAACCCGACTCGGTGGTATAAATCTCTGAATCTCGAGCTCCTTTCCCTATTCTCTTCTTAACATAATTCCAATATAAATCAGACCGGTGAAAGCACTCGCACGAAATTTACCTTAGTTTCGCCATACGGTTTAAACAGTCATCAACAATTGATATTACAATTACCTAATACCAACATTATTACTATAACATAACTAAATGACGTTTAAACTTTGACAGCTAACCTAAATGGAATACATCTGTCATTAGAATCGAAATACTATTATTTACCTTCGAACATATAAGACTGAGACGATAATGCGCGTTTGCTAAAGTGTATCCTTCGAAAAACGCAACCGACCAGCAAACGATCCTATTGTTAAATAGAAAAAAAAACTTCTGACTTACGAGTGACAACTCAGAATACGCTTAAAACGGATGATGATTCATCGGTTATTGTTACGAGTTCCACTTTTCACGTCCCTTTTGTTATTGAATACAAACAAACGAATACACACATTTGACTTAAACGCAATTTTTGACACATGTCAACCAAAAAAAAACGTAGGTTAAAATGAATTTATAACAACGATCTATATGAATTCGGTAAATTTGCTTAAACATAAAGTGTATTTAATGTATAAATATAGTATAAATTAAGTGAATTAGGAGATGCCATCTGCTAGTGAGAATTAAAGTTCCGAAATGAATTAGGTTGCAAAAACAAAAAAACTTTCAGAACCAACCGAATAACTGCGAATTATTAATTACCCACCTTTGGTTGACCCAGCACATGTCAACCAAAAAAAAACGTAGGTTAGACTGGATTTATATGAACAATATATATGAATTCGGTAAATTTGCTAAACATAAAGTGTATTTAATGTATAAATATAGTATAAATTAAGTGAATTAGGAGATGCCATCTGTTAGTGAGAATTAAAGTTCTGAAATGAATTAGGTTGGCAAACAAAAAAACTTTCAGAACCAACCGAATAACTGCGAATTATTAATTACCCAGCTTTGGCTGACCCAGCACATGTCAGCCAAAAAAAAAAACGTAGGTTAGACTGGATTTATATGAACAATATATATGAATTCGATAAATTTGCTTAAACATAAAGTGTATTTAATGTATAAATATAGTATAAATTAAGTGAATTAGGAGATGCCATCTGTTAGTGAGAATTAAAGTTCCGAAATGAATTAGGTTGGCAAAAACAAAAAAAACTTTCAGAACCAACCGAATAACTGCGAATTATTAATTACCCGGCTCGAAACGAAATAAAAAAAAAACGAATCATTTAACGGTCATAACAATTATAACGAGCTCGCTGATATATTGGCTGCTTAAGATGGTTTGGGGAACTGGAGGCGACATCTTGAAGTGTAAAATAAAAATGATGGTCGTCGCATTGTGTAGGTTTGCCAATGAAAGTGTCGGCGGTGCCAACGTAAAAATTACGACCCATTAATTTAATTGAAATAACAACGCCTGTTGGAGAGAGTGAGAGAATTGCCAACTTGAATTACGTCATTTTCATTATCGCAATATGTCAATTGTTCTAGTGGTATAATTGTTTAATTTATGTAATTATTTGGTTGTAGATTGTGGATGGAGACGGATTTGGGGGAATTCGAGACGGATAAAAAATTTTGTATTGGTATTTGTATTGGAAGTGAATGAAATTGCAAAGAAGGCGTGTTTGCAAACATTGTTTGGAAAGTGTCCAAGTATTGATGAAAGGATCCCGCACGTAATCTAGTGAATTTAGACACAAAAACACACACTCTCCAGTTTTTTTTTTGTGTTGTGTCGCAGCTCCTCTTCTGTAAAATTAATAACGTAGAGGGGTGGACGGAGAAGAAACAATGAATCTAGAGGCTTGTGCTCGTTCATACTCATACACACACACGTGGGTGCCCGAAAACACACACATGACCGGTCATGCGGAAATTTTGTTCTAGCGACGCGACACATTGGGACGGCTGAACTTCCGGTGGCGCGTCATTTTCCGGTTGTAGGTGCAGCGGGGGCGGCGACCGTCCTTCACCCCTCTCTCTCTCTCTCACACACACACACACCATCCCTGAACGCCGCACCTCTCGCCCAACCATTTATTTATGTTGGTACGTGCGTTACCTTGGAGATGAGTGCAAAGCGGTGGAGGGCGGCGGCGGTGTTGGCCGCCACCGGGCGCTCCGCCGTAATCCCACTCATCTAACGTGATATTAAATCGGGCACGTTATCGATATTCGATTGACTCCGTTGCTACCCACCTCTTCCACCGTCCCCTCTAACACCCCCACACACACACACATAACCCCGAAATTCAATCAAAATCCACTTACACACATCTACATACGTAATCCGGCCACCGATCCCAAAATAAATTCCACTTAAAACACGCCATCTATACATCGCTTTTACTACTACCACCAAAGCATTGTTAAATGGGAGGGAAGTCGAGTGCTTTTGCACACACACATTGTCTCTCCATACCGGAAACAGCTTTATGCCCCTACATCACCCATGAACCCGAATCTTCTCACCTGCAACTTTCGGTTGCGCATTTCTCCGCACCTGTTGTATCCGCAGTTCACTTACCTAAAACAAAGAGAAACACAGAATTAGTACAGTTACAATTACAATTTTTTAATTAATTACTAAACTTTGACAACTTATTACAAGAAAACTGTGATAGCTACAAATCTCGTAGTACACACAAATTAAAACCTGTAATTTTGGCTTTAATTATCTAATTAATAATTGTAATTAGCATGAGTGATTGCCGAGTTATAAGAAAACCGCGAAGACACTACCGTTTTCAAATTGTTTATCAACTTTTACATCTTATTGCAAGAAAACTATAATAGCTACAAATCTCATATTACACAAATATTGAAGCGTGAAGTTTTAACTTTAATTGCTATATCAATATTTATAATTAGCATGCGTGATTAATAGGATAAAATGCAAATTACTGCAGCTTGTAGTTTTGGCTTTAATTAGATTATTCGCAGTTGTTCTTAACATAAAAAAAATGTTAAATAAATTGCATTGAATTTCATAATAAATATGAATGAATTGCAGGTGAATTGGTTATTGGATGATAACGAAAAATATGAATAAAAAAAAAGTAAAAAACAACAACAGCACCTGAAACCAATTAAAATAAAATTCGTTATTATTACGATATATATTCGGTGCTCGCTCATGCATTTATTTATTTATTTATTTATATCCGGCGAAAACCCGTGCGCTCGTCCGACTGACATTATCGGATACTAATTAAATAGGTGAAACGGCCCGTGAACATTCAATTTTTGACATGGAAATGCAATTGGCGCTTCCATCATCATGATGATGATCATCATCATCCCTCGAAAAGAATACACTGAAATTCAACATCATCATCATCATAGTCATGATGATCGTGGTTCTAGCAATAAAGCAGTAGGTTCTGTTTGTGAACTGCAGCAATTTGTTTCATACGTATTTGAAATTTGCGCAAAACATCAATAAACAAACGAAAAAAACAAATGAGAGAGCGAGAGAAACAAAGCAACTTAGTTTGTGTGCGAGTGTGTAATATTCACTGCTTTTTTTTTTGTTGTTGTTGCTGTTGTTATGTGTGTGTTTGTTTGTTTGCTCGCAGTGTTGAATCGAGCAGGCAGAGCGTGAAATAAAATGTAAAATAATATAAAGTGATTGTTGCCGACGAACAATGGCGCTTTTGCATCAACACCGAGACTCAGTGCACACAGAAAAAAAAAATAACAGTGAGAGAGAGAGAATTACATTTGCGCACGTTGAAGAATTATGCAACGATGAAAAAATTGGTAGAAGGCATGTTTCTTGTGTCCATTTTTGTTTTGGCTTTTGTTTTCTCTCGCATCAAAACAAAAGAGGGTGTCAAAAGAGGCACGCACGCGTTTACATGTAGAGAGAGAGAGAGAGCCAAGGAAACAGGAAACGGATACCGACCAGAAGTAATTAAATTACTTTACGAACGAAACCGAATCCGCGATACTTGCGCGAGGTATACATTTCTTTTGTCACGTTCGAAAAAGATTAATTACATGTCACTAGATTTAACTAAAAAAAAAAATGATTTTAAATGATTATTACAAGAAAAGTATAATTACCATATATGTGTCAGTAGGCTTTTGAAAAAGGTCACAGTTTTGCCGTTAATTTGCATATTCGATGATCTAATTAGCTTGCGCGGTTATCGAGTAATTAGATGAAACGTGAAGGCCTTGCAAATAGCAAACCTTCAATTTGTTTCCATAATTTGACAGCTCATGACAGGAAAACGGTAAACACCATCAATCTATTAGTAGGCTCATGTGAAAGGGTATAGTCTCTTCTGTAATTAGCATGTTCTGTAGTTATCAATTAATTAAATAATAACATAATGAACAATTTGAAAACAAAATTATTCGAGGATTCGCAAATAAATGATTCAGGTAAGTAAATAAACAAGTTGTAGGTTGCGTGTCACATTTTGATTTGTTCGGAGATTGAGATGCTGCCCATAGTTTCAATGAAAAATCGCAAGAAAATAAATGATTCAACCTACACTGCACGTCATTTATTGACAGTTGGAGATGGATGGAAAAGAAGAGAGGAAAAAATTGCATGGTCGGAAATAGCGGCGCCCGGAAGACGTCAGAAATCAATGCAATCTGACAGCTGTCAATTAGTTTCGGTGTTGCACCTCCGCGAATTGGGACCCACCTTGCGCGAAATCGATACGTTATCCGAATTGCCAACTATAAATAAATTTTCCCCTAGATTTTGGCGTGTGTGTGTGAATGTGTGTAACGGATAAAAAAAGGCAACGATGGAAGGGTGTATTTATGGCATGCAAACAACGTTGGGGCAAGGGAGAAAAAAAAAGGGAGAAGGAAAATGGAGATGTCAAGGGGGAAGGAAGTGTGCGAGGCGATAATAAATGCGGGGAACTCGCGTCGTTTTTGGATGTTGTTGGAATCGAGGAATTCGTGAAATGGCGATTTGTCTAACGGCACGTAAAACTTGGATGCGGTTTGTAAGTAGCTGTAGCTGAGGATATAGAGCGGTGGGTGGGGGGTTTTAAAGCAAGGGGATGGCGCTTTCAAAGTGGCGGAAATGTCGCACGTCCCCTCACCCCGTTTACATAGGGTGAAATTTCCGGTAATCCGCGACAAACGAAAGGAATTCGAACTCTTTAAAAACACTGAACGTCGTCCAATCCACCAATTAGCAACTGTCAAAGTGACATAATAATCAATTATCAGATTGATAAAGTCAAACGTCACTGAATTGACAGCTAAATAAAAGTGACAATTGCTTTCATAATCAAATGTCATAAGAGTGTCATAACACAGATCTTTGTTTTAATAACTAACCTATCCTATTTTGATAACTTTCTCCTAGACATTTATGAATGAAGCAGATGATTTTACATAAAAAATAAACAAAACAAAATTTCAAGTGACATAATTATGTCAATAGTAGTACAAACTTCAACTTGAAATTATCTAATTGATATGTCAAATATTTATTTTGACAGATTGAAATTATACGACAATGATATTTATTATTATTATTATTAATTAAATAAGATTTTGAAAGAACAAATGAAACTATTAATTTTGACAATTTAACTTAACGTCAAATTAACATGTGACATTAGACTTTGAGTGACGTTTAACCAAATGATAATTTTCCGTTTGTCTCAAAGGACGTCTTATGAATTTGAGAAATGACGATTACATAGATCGACACGAGAGTTGGAGTACATTAGTGTGCACTTGTCTTTATTTTGACAAATGACATTTCCGCGCGAATTCCCCGTCGCTGTAAACATGGCTTCGCCAGTTTGCATTCATTTATCTCTCGAAGTCCGGAAAGGACGACGACTAAAATGCAAATTTGCGGAGTGTGCGTAACCGATGTTGGGTAGATTCACAAAACTCTCCCCGTTCCTTCAGAAACAGGTGGATGCGGTGAAGAAGCGAAAATACGGTGCTTCGACTAAGTGGATTAATTGGTCCGGACTTAATAATGCTCGTGACTAATAGACTCGAGTCTCTCTCTCACTGTTGCGCTCGAAATTGGCGGCGGATGCGCTTCTCCAGCAAACCCTTGGCTATTTCTGGTTTTTGCGTGTGAACCGAAAGAGGAGACAACAAATTGCTCCTCTTAGATCGTCTCTCTTTGTAATCCGGCGCCGCTCGTGATCTCACCAGCAAAATCCCGAAAGTTAACAAGAGCTTTAACCGGATTCCCTTATTACTATTTTATTCCTTTCTTCGCTTCCATTTCCTTCTCTTTTTTTTTCGTAGTCTATATAATAAAAGTAATACGTTTCGGATCTAATAATAAAGAATCAAATGTAGTCGAATTACGCAACGCGGCGCGACTCGCGTTTTATTTCTGGGAGCATCCAGAATGCACCGACCCAAAAATTCCGAAGATCTGACGAATTTTATTAATAATAATAATTGGAAGGATGTTGAGAGATATACAATGAAATAGCTTTAGAGGACTGAACGAAACGCCTCACTTAGAAAGGTGTTTCGCTTCCTGTGTACAAAACGATTTCGCAAGCCAAGGACGAATTGAGGAACGCACGAAGGAGCTGCTGCAGTTTTATTAATAAGTCCGAAGAAATTAATTCATTGCGCGGAGCAGAGCTAGAGCGCGCATTAGCGGCTAACGGAGAGTGAGTGGCCTCAGGCTGCGAAGTGTTACGGATTAAATAGATACAAAAACACAGACGTAAACTCACTCGTTCGTACGTACACACCTGCTAGAGCATTGAAAGTTCCCCTAGTTTTCATGGCCAAACTGGAGTACACGAGTTGTTGCCTTCCACAAGACACACTCATGCATATGTGTGTGTATGTATACACGCGTTTTGTTTGTGTGTTTGTGCTCGCGATCTCTACTGCCTCTGCTCAATATGCTCGCATCTAGGCCACGAGACCAATTATAATAATATTGAGAAAAGAAAAGATAGAACGAAACGCAATTTCTATCCGCGAACGCAGCATTATTCAATTGAACTCAGTTTGACATTAGAAACGTCAAATTATATTGCACATAACCTATACAATCAATGTAATCGTTACAACTGCTAACATCAATTTGACAAATGACATTTCAAATGTCAAAATTATATTCAAATCAGAAATTCATTGTGTCAAAATATTTGACAAGTTTTACAAATAACCTTAACAATTCAAATGTCATAATTATACAAATACTGCGACATCTTGATTTTATATTAGGCATAACCTATCAATCAATGTAATCATTACAACTGCTAACATCAATTTGACAAATGACATTTCAAATGTCAAAATTATATTCAAATCAGAAATGTCATTGTGTCAAAATATTTGACAAGTTTTACAAATAACCTTAACAATTCAAATGTCATAATTATACAAATACTGCGACATCTTGATTTTATATTAGGCATAACCTATCCAATCAATGTAATCATTACAACTGCTAACATCAATTTGACAAATGACATTTCAAATGTCAAAATTATATTCAAATCAGAAATGTCATTGTGTCAAAATATTTGACAAGTTTTACAAATAACCTTAACAATTCAAATGTCATAATTATACAAATACTGCGACATCTTGATTTTATATTAGGCATAACCTATCCAATCAATGTAATCATTACAACTGCTAACATAAATTTGACAAATGACATTTCAAATGTCAAAATTATATTCAAATCAGAAATGTCATTGCGTCAAAATATTTGTAAAGTTTTACAAATAACCTTAACAATTCAAATGTCATAATTATACAAATACTGCGACATCTTGATTTCGAACTGTCAACAAATATTTGACAACACTATAAACAAAGTTTTCCAATAAAATGCAATTGTTTTGCAAACTGTTTAGGTAATACCTTTCGCATATTTTAATTTGATAACGTCTAACTGAATGCACATAACCTTGTGCAAAAAAAAAGAACACACACATACACACAAAAGTGAGAAAAATAGAGAATAACACTTTGTTACAATCGATTCACGTAACAACGCTTTTAAGTAAAAAAAAATCAAGTTTATTTCTACGATCGCAATCGCGCAGCGCACAATTTGAATAATTTATTTTGCGGCGAGATTATATAAAAAAAAAAACGCATTCATCACGCGAAATATAAATATCATAAAATGAACATAAACATTTAAGTTAACATTTCAAAATTGTGATTTGAGGTTAAGCGATCATTTTATTCAATTTATTGTTTTAGAAATCCGTGGATTAAGGAGCGAAAGCGTATCATAATTGTAATAATAACTATTTTTTCTATTCTATTCAGTTGGCAACAGTATGTATATAATGCACTTTCGTTTTCCGTCATTTGAGTCATCCCAGGAAACGCGTTGTCAATTTGACACAGATATAAATAACAAAGTTGGCTATACGATTTTGTTTCAATTCTACGTCAAGTCAAATCTGGTACAAAATTTTGCTCCATTTTGTATTTATTCTTTTCAAAATCCAATTGAAATGTTAATGATGACAGTTGAAGGTGAGGCAGATAAATGAGAGATTAGAATAGATTTTTAGTGAAAGTGCAGTTGAATGTAAATCGGAACAAGAAAGAAAAAAAAAAACGCAAAGTGCAATTATACAAAGTACATTAATTGAATGGTACGGATTCGACGCGAAGTTGGATCGATTAAAAGCGTTGAGGTGTGTGTTTTTATTTCGGTCGCCTCGAGTCCAGAAATAAATTTTAGAAAGAAATCAAAAAAATAACATTGAAAACACAAACAAGGAGATGTGTTTGCGAATCTGTCAAATAAATGTCATAGTAATGTCAAATAAGTCGCTTATAATGCGACGTGTCGGAAATAGAATGCACCGAGGACGTGTTAAAAGGTTTTCTTTTGTTGTTATTGCTATGGTGATGATGATGATGACTCAAAACAGGATACAAATATAATAGAATGAGTATTGTGGATTTCATTAATACGTCATCAATTGAAATCGAAACCTAACCTAAAGTAGTTTCGATAATATTAAAAGAAAGAAATACTTGCAATTCAATTGATATTATTTAGATATCAATTTCGCATTGCATTTGTTATAAAGCGACATCTAGTTTTTTCGTTAATTCAGTTATTTCATTTAGGAACGCAAAAGATTTGATGTGATTAGATAATTTTCAATAAACAAATATTCAATAATGATTTTGTTGAAATGAAACTTGAAATCATCAAAATGTCACTTGTAATTCGTTTTGTTTGGAATCAAACTGATATCGCATTGTCAAAACGCAAATCCCGACTGTCAATGTCAAAACGTAAGTGAGGTTAAACGACAGGTTTAAATTGGAATAACGCGCGTCTCCGGTAGCAACAGAGCAGTCAGATGTTGTTGTTTTTTTTATTAATATTCATATGGCGTCCGTCTAAATTTGCATGGAAACCCCGGGTGCTAATTGACAGTTCTCTGTGTTTGGATTTGGAGCGTATTGCCAACTGTGGACGTGCAACGGCGGGAAATATAAATCGAGAAATGGAATAATGGAAATCCGGTAGAAAGCTACAAATCCCAGCCTGTCTTTTTTTCTCCTTCGATCAATAAAACTGTTAATACATACAAAAAAAAATAGAGCAAACAAATAACGGTAATACCAACAAAAGAGTGGAAGATAATGGTTGATAAAATGTTGTAATCTGGTGGAAAACTAATAAAAGTGCATCATCGCACCTGTCCACGAAATTAAAAGCGAAACGTTTCAGCTGCGCCTCTACATCACAGCAAACCGTGTTACTTCATTATTATGATTCCATCGTCCACTACTTCTTCATTTTCTCTCTCTCTGTTTCGTTCACACAAATAAACTACAGTTCTCTTTCTTTCATTACTTTTTGTTTCATGTCGTTCCCTCTTTCGTTATTTACTACTATCTTGCCCGAAATAATTACTTCCTGTTACGCATACCTAATGACGAGCGGGCACTTCCGCTCCGGTGGATCGCAATATCGGATTCGAGCCGGGATGCGTTCGTTACCAACACACCAAAATATTTTTGCATGCATCAAACATTACGAATATTGCTGAGCAACGGTCGTCGTTTGTTCTAGCTTTCAGATGTTGTTTTAATCGTTTCTTTGTTTCCAAAGCCTCCCCCGACCAGTGTTTTGGTCGGTTGGTATTCCGGGGTTTGTTGGCCATTTTATTTGCTCTGTGATAAGGCATAGAGGAAAATCAATGTACCGGGAAGAGAATTTGTGTGTTGTTTGGCTGTGTATGCGGGAAAGAGATAGAGAAAATGTACGTATTTGAGAGCAAGAGAGAGAGAGAGAGATGTGAAAAGTGGGAGATAGGGGCCATTGTGCACGGCGAGTGGAAACGGAAATCGTTCGTCCACCGGAAACGGCGAGGTGGATATGTCCATCGTTAATGTATCGGCTTTCAGAACCGCACGTACACACGAAACTGGCCAACAAAAGAGTTGAACAGAGCGAGTGAGAGTAACCGGATAGGAAATGACCGAGAGGGACGAAAATATTATTACATAATATTGCGTTACGTTACGTTACGAAAAGTTCGGAAAGAGCGAGCGACGCGAAATAACTTCCGGCTCGCAGGATGCACGCTCCCCTTGATTTATCGCGCTCCAATCCCAAAAATCCCTCCATCTATTATGAGAAAAGAAAAAACGAAATCCAACAGTTACAAATGACAAAACGAAGACGTCGATTTAATCCGTAAACGTCAGCTCGGAATTACAAAGTCTCCTGCAGCAGTTAACGCAAACGGAACCCATAAATGTCATCTATAGAATTATTAAACATGTTCCGCATATAAATGTCATTTTGTAAAATATTTGACAATTAAAACGTCAATCGAGAATCTAACCTAATTTAATTGTTTCACGATCTATGCAAATACGTAAACTGTAAATGTCATAGGTCAAAAATGATTTGAGTTTTGAATTTAATTCTAAAATTAATTAATTCGCATCAATAAATCTTTTACGAAAACGTTGTTAACATTTGAATCGGCATTAATTAGAAATGATAAATATCTTATAATTAAATTTTGGACAATCGATGTTGTAAAAAAAAAATGAAATTTAATGTTAATGTCTAAAAAAAATAAAATTTTGATATAAAAACAAAATGAAGTTTTACGTAATTTGTCTGTTAATGTTAAAATGTTTAAAATTACACTTTATGTAATTTGACTTTGATTAGCAGTGAAATATCAGCAGTAGAATTATCCATCAAACTGACAGCGAAAACGTCAAAACACGAGTCGAGAATTGCAGTTGCGCGAAACGTCACTTTTCGAACTCGTAGGTTAATAGTAATTAGCGGGAAAATTTTCGCACGCACAGAATCCCTTCCGTTTTTTTTTTTTTTTGGAAAACCCGATTTTCCCGCTGAATAAATAAACGATACTACACGATTATCTCATTGTTCGGTAACGTCGTTTCGTGCTCATGCATACGGAAAACCGAAAACCCGCACCCAGAAGCCGCCGCCCGTCATTTTCTTGTTTCTGCTGCATGTGTGTGCAATTTTCCGAAAGCCATTAAGGAAATGAAATTTTAATCATCCGCCGCATTAATCAGCGGAAAAGCGGAACGCCGCACAGAAACGCATGGATGCGAGAGAAAGAGGAAGTTCCGAAGGATCCTAACATCACGACCAACCCAGAAGAAGGGAAGTTTCGTGAATAAATGATCCGAGCTGTTGACCCGTGAATTTATTTTCGTTAACGATTCAGCGAGAAGACGGGAAGTTTTGAACGAGTTGGAAAATCCGAAGATGAATTCAATAGAAACGTCAATGCATCCACTGAAATGTCATATGTCAGAATTTGACAACTGTCAAATTGAAATGTCGTTTTCAAAATCAAGTGTTGATTTATTCTACGATCAAATTGAACTGTCGAATTAGGATTTCGTTGAATGAAAAAAAAAAAAAAGGTTTCTATCTGATTATCACGAGCGGCTGAGAACAATCGTACAATTAAACGCTACAATCAAGGCGCTCTTGTGTTCTTCTTTCTTTCTTCGACCCAATTCTTCCGTTGTTTTCTCGTTTTCCTTCTGCGGCGTTTCCATGGGAGACGTGCCGTCTGCTCATCCCATGATGACTCACGTACAGACAGACAGACGGACAAACATTCCGAGAAATTACACACGGTTAAATTAGTTAATCCGCGGCCCATTTGACGGCAATCTTGGCTGCATCCGAGATATGCCTATTAATATATCTACGCAACAGACACACATTTTTGGCAATTCTCAACCGTTGTCGAAACAATCGAAACCGTCTCGCAACTCGTCTCGCCGTTAAATTAACACTTTTTTTTATTTGCTATAAATAATCCACTTCGTTGCACTTTTAATGGTGGCGATGCGTTTACGTAAACGTTTATAAATTGTGTATACATAAATTATCAAACAAGTTTATGATCACAATTTTGCTTGTTGAGTAAATGTTACATATTGCTAAAATACAGTTTTCGTTTCTCAAATGATAACAATAGGAGGTGTTGTGTCCAACAATAATAAATTCACAATAATCTATTACATACTCATCGTTTTATGAAACCTATCGAATGTGACATTTTCATATCGTATTGTATTAGAACACATTCCCAAATCGATGTTGCGTAACAATTTTCAAATAGTTCACAATAAGTTTATGCTATTTAGAATACATTATGACGGAGACGGGGGAGATGTTGTGTCCACGTTCCACAGGACGCCTACATTCAGAGCGCGCGTAGGACTTAAGTAATTGCTTTATTAAATGTGTGGCGTATTGCAAAGAAAACTGGTTTCTTTCATTCCTTTTTCTCTTTCCTTAGGTTGTAATTGTTGTAATTAATTCGAGGAATTAAAAGAGTTTACGGACACGTCCGCAATTCCGTAACGGTCCAATTTCGTAACGATTCTAGGTACATTTTTTTTTTTTCTTCAATTTCGATTGTGAATTGATGGGAACAACTTCGATCGAGTGCAAATCGATTCGACTTCGGATAATCCGCAGCGAATTAGTGCGGATAGTTTAGGTTCAGAGTCGGAATGCGTTTGCTCTCGCGCTGGACATTCGGAATCTAAATAAAGGTTATGCGGATGGAAGGAAACAGGTGTCCGCACTGCGGCGACAAGTGCACTTTCTAAAATCCGATTCGCGATTCCAAAACAAACAAAGAAAAAACACTAAAACTTGCACACTTGATTTCGATATGTTTATATACGTTCGTTGTCGCTGCGTAATGAGATGAAAGTAAATTAAGGCAACAACGTTAAAGAAAATAGATACTGACTCAATCTGCTTAGCTGAAGCAGGAAAGACAAGAAGTCTCTGGAAAGTGGAGAGAAATCCGGTGGAGAAAAGATTGCCCACCGCGCGTCGTTATTAAAATAGAATAAGAGCGGCATGGTATTCCAGTTTATATTACGTTAAGCTCGCATGCAAGTAGTTTCCAGTCTGTCTGTACATTATACCGTGATGCCACGTAGACTTCTTTTTCGTTACCTCTCTTCTTTCTTTCTTTTTTTCGTTTCGCATTCGTCGGTTTGCCTCCGCTTCTCGCATTATTAGAGGAAGAGAAAACTAGTCTAGTTATGGTCGGTTGGCTTCCCAGTATGTTGTTAAGGTTGCTCGCGTAATGCGCTCCGCTTCATATTAAAATGTCGGGTTTCAGGCAGAATCTTAACTTCTCCTTCTTCCCATCTTTACTTCTGCATTGCTTCAATTTCTTTTTAGTTCGACGCAGCATCTGGAGCAGAAACTCTTCTTCTTCTTCTTCTTCGTTCCTCCTCCGCCTACTTCGATGCGCTTTCGTGGCTGCCTTTCGAATGTCCAGTTTCACGCAGATCTCCGTGACCATCCTAGCGTCGCAACGCCACCGCCCCCGACCGAAGGGAATCGAGAGGCAGCGTTTCTCTCTAATAATCGACTTCCCGAAATCGGCTCTGTTTGCTTTGGCTTCCGACCGAAGCAAAATAAACGAAGCTCTCAACATGCACACACACCACTCTTGTTTTGTTACGAAAAAAAAAAAGGACTATTCAAGTCAGTTTGGAATTCGAAACATTGCCAAACCTCGAGTCCGAGCAATAATAGAAAGCTAGTTAACTCAAATATCAAAATAAAGATCAGAATCAAAATAAAGTCAATATTCAGTTAAGCACGTCAAAACAAACTGTTATTTAGATATTGTATTATTACTCATTTCTAGTTGTATCCATCTCTTGAATAACATTATAGCCTATACTTAGGATTTACATTGAGTAAGTTTGTGTATGAATTACATTATGCATACATTAGGTTTCACAGAAACAAACCTAGTTAAATAGCTTAACTATTTCGATTATAATCGAATCCGAGCTAATGATCACTTAAACACTTTAAAACTTAACGTTTTACTTCAACAATACAAAATTCTATTTAATTGTATAATACCTAATCTGAATATATGCAAACGGTTATATTTAGTATATTATTTGATAACAGATGGCGTATTAAGAATTAATAATGATGATTTGAAATACTCGTTATTACTATATAATATTCATTTAAACTATCCAAAACAATTTGTTTAGAAGCAACAATGCACGAAAATCAAATTATTAACCTTCAAGTCTTTAAATATCACGTTAATGTCAAAACGTTATTATTATTATAGAAATCCATCACAGTTTATAAAAGATGAACTTTTATATAATTGGGAAATAACTTGGATAGTCGTGAAATTGGTAAATCATGATTATACTCAAGTCATATTTTTTTTTTAATAATTAATTTTTTTTTTTAATATAATTACGACACAATTTTTCGTTCTAATTTTTTTCTTCTTCTCTCCTTTTCCAAAAAGTTAGCGCATTTGCAAACCTCGGCGAAATTGTTTACAAAACAAACGTGAAACACGACTTAAGTCATGCCAAATTACAATTTCTAAAATTAATTCCATTCCGCCGCGCAACGAAACGCACGACCCAGCACACTCTCGATTCGATGATTGCGAAATATCCAAAGAAACCAAAAAAGACATTTCTTACGTTAATCAATAAAAAAAAAAGAAAAACATAATTATATTTGCGAATAATTTAACTATACTTAAGGTGATACAAAATAAAAACATACTTAAGTATAATAAAAAAAATGGACTTAAGTCTTAGATAAAAGTGCGCTTAAGAGTAAATGTTTCATCATGTTTAGAAACAACAGATTCCAATCAAATCTATTGTTGTTCTCTACTCTAACATTAAAAACTCTACTGTGATCGTCGTTGCGCAATTGCGACCGATTCCGAGTTCACATTGAAATACGAGAGTAGAAAGACAAAAAAAAAGTAGGAGTGAAAAAACTCGTGACTTAAGTATATGTTATATTAACGTAATGCCATCAATTTTCGTTGGCTTAAACCAGTTTTAACGTTTTTTTTTTCTTTTTGAAACCATTAAATTGCACAACCGAAACGGAAATCTATCTTCGTCCCACCGAAACACGATTTTTGCTTGTGAACGGTTTTTCTTATAAGAAACCAACGAATCGATGAACGAACGCAAAAGGAAACAATCGTGTATTGTCTGTTTTTTTATTTCTTAATACCAAAACCTTGAAAACTACTTTCTTCTAAGGAGATTCATTGAGGAAATCAATTGATTGTTTACTATTATAAAATGTTGTGAAGATTCGATGCAATTTGTTTTTTAAGTCACTTAGATTAAAATCGTTTAAATGATATGACTTAAGTAATAATAAAGATGTTTTAAGTATCATTAGATTAGCATATGAATCTGCATAAAATCTCAAAAACATGACTTAAGTCATTGTCCCATGTCAATTAAGAGAATAGTTTACTATTATAAAATGTTGTGAAGATTCGATGCAAACAGTTTTTCTTTGAGTCACTTAGATTAAAATCGTTTAAATTATATGACTTAAGTAATAATAAAGATATTTAAGTATCATTAGATTAGCATATGAATCTGCATAAAATCTCAAAAACATGACTTAAGTCATTGTCCCATGTCAATAAGAATAGTTTACTATTATAAAATGTTGTGAAGATTCGATGCAAACAGTTTTTGTTTGAGTCACTTAGATTAAAATCGTTTAAATTATATGACTTAAGTAATAATAAAGATGTTTTAAGTATCATTAGATTAGCATATGAATCTGCATAAGATGCATGCCTCGATATGTTAAAAACATGACTTAAGTCATTGTCCCATATCAATTAAGAGAATCTTAATATAAAAATCTCTCAAATCTTTGTAACGTCTTCAACTGAGATAAAAGGTTTTCTGCTTAAGCAAAAACATGACTTAAGTCACGATTATTAAGTAATATATTTATGCACAAGTCAAGATCATCAAAAATTAAGACTTAAATCTAAATATCGAAAAGGATTTGGTCGGGTTCGGAAGTGAATTAAAAAAAAATAGAGAGGATTTTCCCGACACACGTTCGCATCGGAATGAGACACACACACAAACACAAACAGGCAGAAAAGAAGAGGAAGAGACGAGATGTGAATTGTCGATTGAAACGACCAGGAATTCATTAGAATACTCGCTCGCACTCGCATTCATCAGGCAATTTCCGCTTTAGTTGCCTTTCCATGATCGAATCCACTCGTGGAAGCACAGGAAAACAAACAAACGCGTGTGTGGCGCAGAGAGAAGAGAGCGAAAACAAAAACACCGGGGAAACGCAAACAGAACGAGGCACAAAGCAGAAACAAAACACACGGAAAAACAAAAATGCATATATAGAGAACGAATAACAACTGTTACTAGATTAACAGCGCTTTAAACAATAGAGAAATTACCGTCTGTCAGCTTAATGCATTCTTTTACATCTAGATGGCGTTAGTTTCAATTTGTTGATTTGACATTTCATTTGACACATAAATTGATTTGACATTTCATTTGATACAAAAAAAATTGACATTTCATATGACATCCTTGTCATTGATTTGACATTTCGATGACGAGATTTGTTTCACAGTTTAGTATCGGTGATGTAACAGAAAATGTATTTATTTTTTTGAATGAATCCTATATTGAATATGCAATAATAATTTAGTTGCACGGATTATACACGACCACTTCAATTGCGTTTATGAAATTACCATGGATACGGAAGTGGCCCTCTGTATCAATTATTTACAATTGCCATGGTAACATTTACCGGTGGATAATAATAATAATAATGCGCAGCCAAAAAAGATCGTTTTTATTTTAGTTTTTTTTCTCTCTCTCTCTCTCGTTGTTGCAGGCAGTTCGTGCGTTTATTGACAGTTCATTATTGCATGTTCGCAACGGTTTCGGATTCAATTGGTCTCGATTACGTAATGATTCCGATGCGAAATTTAATCATATTCGGTGCGAAATTAAATCAGCAGGCCTACAAACCCAACCCCATCGTCATCATCCCCCTTTTCATGCCGGGGCCAAAATGCAACATCGATTACAATTTGAACACATGTGTTCGGTTGCTCTTACTCAAACACACACACAGAGAGTGCGAAAGTGAGAATTGCAATAAATTTAATTAGCGAAAATCGCATATTATTATTATTACACTTTCACTTCCATTAACTGCCTCACTTTCCTACAGAATATCGAAAGTTGTACGATAAATATTTAGATCAATTGAAATTCATATCTATTTGAAATCGAAGAAATCATTTATAAAAGTATCCATAAGCATGAATAAATAAAAATATAATTAGTTGCCATTTTCACTCGACAGATGGCGTATCGAAAATTTACGCTCCTACTGTAATTATCACAATTTAACACGCGCGTTTTAAACAATTATTTACTAATAATGATTCAAATCGCTAATTACTAACATTTATCTGTTACAAAAACTAAATGATTATTGTTTAAAGCAAATTCAATTACAAACATTTTACATATGAATATTTTTTAAAAACAAATTAATTCAACAATGTAAAGTTTGTTTACAAAACAAATACTTTTCTAATAAATATACAAAAGATGGCACTGCCATCCAATTGAATTGAATGCAATTTACTAATTTATTTTGTGACAGTGATATGAACTTGAGTGAAAAAGTTTTTCCATGCGAAAGTCATTGTCGCATGTCATTTAAGAGAATCTTAATATAATAATATCTCAAATCTTTGTAACGTCATCAACTGAGATAAAAGGTTTTCTGCTTAAGAAAAAACATGACATAAGTCAAGATTATTAATATATATATATATATATGCACAAGTCAAGATCATCAAAAATTAACGCTTAAGTCTAAATATCGACATGGATTTTGTCGGATTCGGAAGTGAATTAAAATCAAATTAGTTGTCATTTTCACTCAACAGATAGCGTATCGAAAATTTACGCTCCTACTGTAATTATCACAATGTAACACGCGCGTTTTAAACAATTATTTACACCCTCTCATCAATTTAACTAATAATAACTCAAATTCGATCCAATCGCTAATTACTAACATTTTACATATGAATATTTTTTTAAAAACAAATAAATTCAACAAGGCAAAGTTTGTTTACAAAACAAATACTTTTCTAATAAATATACAAAAGATGGCGCTGCGATCTAATTGAATTGAATGCAATTTATTAATTTATTTTATGACAGTGATATGAACTTGAGTGAGACTTATTTTGGTAAAAAGTTTATTCAATTTTCGTGCAAAACTTTTTAATTTGCGAAAACGTCGTTGATGCGTGGCCTAAACTTTTCGTTGCTCATTTCGTTTTTTTTTTCTTCACTGCTGTTTAATTTAGTTTCGTGTTAATTTAAATATAAATGCATTCGTATATTTCCAGGTTTTCTGTGGTTTTCAGGCCGCTGCAGCGAATGTTTGTATTGTACACTCATGGACTTATACATATATATATATATTTATAAATTTAAATATGTGTGTGCTCGAGTATTTTCCATGAAAAGCATAAAATAATATTTATACAACAAAATGAACATAAAACGGCAATATCACGCGATATCGTATTTATTTTATTCGACATGCGAACGCGTGCCGCCTCCACAGCCGCCCTTCGGAGGGCCGTTCGAAATGCAAATTTAGGGCGTATATCCAACGGAGGGACAAAAATAAATACAGTTTTTGAATGGGTGAGCGAGAGTGAGAGATGGATTCGAAAATATTATTATCGTGCGTATCAAAAATTGAATGGATATGGCAGATATTTTTGGACGACGAACATTTTCCGACTGACTTCTGGCATATCAAACGATCCAATGTTACACACGCACACACAGAGAAACGCACGCACGCGGCGCATTTCCGGCTCCGAATATCAAAAACTTTAATTTTAGATTCGTGTACGGACAAACGTTTCGAAAAGAAAGAATATTTACTTCGCTCTATCTTTTATTTTTGGGGGGCTACGAATAAATTTCGTAACGCATTCCTAGGCCGGAAGACGAACAAAAAAAAAACGAATAACGTAAAACAAAATACACGCTCTTTGTGAGCATATGGAATTGTCCGAGCGAATCTAGTTGTACGTATGTGGATGTGAACAGTCCGTTAATTGCTCTTTAATGAACAAACTTTGCCTCGTCCAATTCACCAGGAATTTATGTACTATGAAATTAATGCGTCGCCGACTTCGAAGTTCGTCCCATTCCATATTGTCACCGTTCGTACGTTCTTCTCTTTTTTTTTCGGTCCCCCTCCTGACATTCCTTTGACACAAAAAAAAACCGATGACAGCTGTCACCCACGCTAACGAGTTTGACATTTGAATCATTCGAAGGTTACAACATTTGACATAGGTTTTCTTCGTTATAATTGAAACATAATTAGATTTGTAGTGTTTCTAATTTTAAATGTGATGCATAAACTAAAGATTGATTATGGTCTTTAACGAATCTCTAATTTTAAAGTTTTTAAGTATATTTTTTTTTCTTGATAAATGTTAACTGTCACGTAAGAATTATCTTTGTGTACGCTCTATAAATTATCAGACCAACATTTACGGAATGTCCACTTAACATTATTACGACTTTAAATCGTAAATGACTTCTTGACATCTGTCACATCAACAAAATTAGCTGTCATTTAAAATGTTTAGATTTGACAGCTGAAGTTATATAATTAGTAATCTATTGTTGACATTGACATATGTCAAAACTGTAATTGTTAAGAATTTATGGAAAGAAACAGTTCGTTTTTGCTTGTACTTCGTTTGTACATTTTGTATGATTTATAATTATTCGTTGGAAAACAAAAAATATGCATTATTAACAAGTTGAAAAACAACAAAACAGAAGTTACCTCGATAAGGTACGTACGTACGTAACATCGTTCCAGCTGATAACCACGTATAAGTGGAGGTCATTTGCATGCGTTCGTTTCTTGTTTAAATTTATCATTTTTTTGTGTGTGTTTTGTTTCTTTAAAAATAGAACCATTAACCGCTAGATTGCAAAAAGTTAAGTGATTAATTGGGGAAATATTGTTCCTTTTTCGCATCTATATCATGAGTTGTGACGAGTTTACGATGAATTTGAAATTAGATCAGGTTCTAAATGCGCGCACGGGTAAAAATAGTAAATGCGTTTGATGAATAAGGAGAAGAAAAGAAAGAAAGAAAGAAAGAAAGAAAGAAAAGGGCACAAATAAACTCGGTGAGTTCATCATCTAATTTGTCCCATTATTAGCACTTAGCTCTCCGGTGACGACGTCGACGATAGACGTGATTCATGTCTCCGCCGTTTCACCACCCCTTTTCCGCATTCAATTCCGACGACAAAAGCCGCGAGAGAAGATCCAAAAATACTACAAATCTACCCTCTTTACTAATTTACAATTTAACACAAATCATTGTAATAAACTTATTAATTATCTAAAATTTGGTACACTTACATCAAAAACTAACTAGAATTTGCTATTTTACTTGTGTCTTTCCAGTAAAATAAGTAAATAGTTTAAAATATGATTATGACATAGTATACATATCACGTTTAAAAAGTAAACTTATTTAGTTTATAAAGAAATTCTAGTAATTAGAGAAGTTTTCACATTATATTTTGTTTAAAACTATCCTAATTACTGTAAGTGCTTATCTCACTTATAGTATACAGTATATGCACTAAATCTAAACGAAAAAGTGTGTACATGAAATTTCTGAAATTTCCATAATTCAAATTGAAAATAACCGCAAAACCAAATTATTTTTTTTTTGGAAAACATCAAAATTTAATGCGGATCGAATACATTTCCGGTCTGTCTCTGCATGTATTTTGGAAAAAAAAAAAACAGACGAGACACAAATGAAATAAATAAAAATAATATTGCAAAAATAACAATTGTTTCCGTTTCTGTTTTGTTTGTAGTAGTAGTAGTCAGTAGTTTATTTCCGTGAGCCGCGTCCGCGCATTTATTTGTATTCACAATTTAATGTAAATGTTTGCAGATAGAAATAATAAAAAAAAAATGTCGAATAAATAAACGGGAAACGTGTAGTTGTTTTTTTTTTGTTGTTGTTGTTTTGGATTCTGTGATGCATCCAGTGTGCGTGGGAGAAATTAAATTTCATATTTTCGCGAAATTCGAACGTACGTTTTGTTTTGTTTCGCTGGTAGTCAAGGTAACAAGTGATTACAATTAAAGCGCGAATGACACCCACTCTTTGCAACAAAAAAACAATGAAACACAAATTTAAAAAAAAAACAACAAGAGGAGAAACAAAAGCAAAACTGGCTTTCGCTGTCAATCAATGACGCCAACGCGTTTTTTTTGTTTAAATGGATTTTATAAGTTTAAGTTATAATTAGAACGTTTCGTTTAATTGTAATTTTAGAAATGTTACAATATAACATACACACAATAATTTCTTATTTTTCGTTGTAGTGGTATTTATATACTTTGGAGAACCATCGATCTTCCGCGTTTCCCTTCTTTCCTTCACCCTAGTCCATAAATAAAATTAGTATTGGACTCTGCACATATAGTGTGTTCGGTACATACATTTTTTCTTTCGTTCTCTCTCTATATATATATATATACACACTCGAACCCATTCATTTTTATTCCCTTCAACTTTTATGGGCTGTAAATGTCAAAATGTGACATTTTATTTTAATTTATCCGATCCATGATTCTCCGGCCAACTGAATACGAAACACATTCAATTGTTCAAAACAAAATTAGTTTACCAAAAGATAAACATTTACCCCGATTACGTTTTCTTCTTTTTCCTTTTTGTAAATTAAATTAAGCACAGAGACATTATGCAACGGTTGGCGACCGTTGCTAAGCAATCACCGATCTGTTTTATCATTGATTATTATCAAAGCAGGTTGCGCAACGTTTGTTTACGGTTCTTGGGGAGCGAGTAAACCGTGAAACCGCAAATCCGCAACGGGTAACAGAGCCACGAAGTCAATAAACCCGAAATCCATGTGGAGGAGGAGGAAGCTTCTCTCTATTCATCCTTTTGAGTTAAACAACATTTCCTACTTTTGATTACCGAATTTCCTTCTTAATCAGTAACGAAAATTGTAGGTTCTTTCATTAATTATACAACAGTTCCTCCTTTAGGTTACTGCATTTCATCCTTAATCAGCAACAAAAAGTATAGGTTTCTTCATTAATAACACAACACTTCCTACTTTTGATTACCGAATTTTCTTCTTAATCAGTAACGAAAACTATAGATTCCTTCATTAATTGTACAACACTTCCTACTTTTGGTTACTGAATTTCGTTCATAATCAATCAAAAAAAGTATAGATTAATTGTAGAATTAATTTATGGGATCCGAATCTTTGCATGTTCGATCGACAAATAGTTATTAAGGAAACAAAAGACATTGTTTGTGCATTTGCAAAGTAAACACGCGAAACAAACAAACAAACAAACGCGATTTTGTTTTCGTTGTTTACCGAATGATTGAAAACGACACGCGACAAAGTTTTGTTATTTTCAAAAGTTCGTATAACATTATTTCCTCCCGTTTCGGACGCATTCAAACAATTGCAAAGTGTTTCTCTCTCTCGTGCCACAATTTCGCATAACGTTAAATAAAATGACGTGGGATTTGGGATAATTGCAAATTACGGACTGCTCCATTAATCGAGGGAAACGCGTAATTCGTAACGTTCGTTGCGTCGGCGTCCAATTGTTTCACAAAAATTATACAAAACGCAAGTAGAATGATGAAAAAAAAAGCGCGAAAGTGATTACAAATTGAGGATACTTACAACAAAATATTGCATTTTAGAAATTTCAATTTCTGCAACGAATAAAGAAACTGTTGTATCTGATAGAAATACTTTTGTTTTATTGTTGCGTATGTCAATGGACTATAATATTTGACGTCACATTTTTGTTTGACATATGTCAATTGACATATGACATATGTCATTTGTGTCAAGTGGATCAAATGACGTAAAAAGCGCGAAAGCGATTACAAATTGAGGATACTTACAACAAAATATTGCATTTTAGAAATTTCAATTTCTGCAACGAATAAAGAAACTGTTGTATCTGATAGAAATACTTTTGTTTTATTGTTGCGTATGTCAATGGAGTATAATATTTGACGTCACATTTTTATTTGACATATGTCAATTGACATATGACATATTGACATATGTCATTTGTGTCAAGTGGATCAATTGACGTAAATTGCTTTTTTTTGTTGTTGTTGTTAGGTATACGTGTTTCTTTACGAGCATTTTAGCTTTACAGTTTATTTAGTTGATAGTGGGGGTGTAGTAGGGCTATTGAAGACGCGATTCTACAGTTGAGGCGGATTCGATGGGGGTTCGATTTTTACGCGACTGCAATTCCACCGGAATTGTTTGGGCAATGCGAAAAAAAAAGGGAGTTTGGATCATTCGAACCGAATCCTTTTTCTCAAAGCCGAATGTTTTTTTTACGTATCGCATCTGTCGTCGTTGTTGCAACAGCGTTGCATGCGTTTCACAATTAATGCATGCACGCTATGTTTATATGTGTACGAGTAGTGAGTGTATGTGTTTATGTGCGGGGGCCTGAAGAAGGTTGTGTCATATTCGGCATTGAGACGCAATTAGTTTCAATAATAATGAGCTCTGATGATGATGATGAAGTTGATAATGTAGCGAAGGAGAGGAAAAAAACGAATCTACTCTTCCTTAATCAGTTTCGCTTCATTTGCCGTGGGCGGCTTCGAATCATTGCACAATAACAGCCGCCGCCCGCGCGCGCGTCTGTCCCTTATGTGTATTAACCATCTCTTCTCTCCTACACATCATCATCATCATCATCTACACACTACAACAAACTTCTCCTCATCACAACACCAACTCCGGCCGACATCTTTATAAATCCACTTTGCGGACGCGCGCTCTCTCTCTCTCTCTCTCACTACTCGTAAGCTGCAAATGCAATTAACAGACCGAAATTTTATGATATCACCCCGTGCACTTACAACTTTAAATTAGTTTAGAGCACTGCGACACATCCCAAATTAAGAGAGAGTGAGAGCTCAAAGTGGGCGCCGGCAAAGGATAATTAGGCTGATTAGTAAAACATTCGATTGTATATTAAAAAAAAAAACTAACTGTTAAGACAGTTGTCGGTCTTTCAAATAACTATGTCAAATGTCAAAAGTAATTAATATTTTAACATATTTCTTATGACATTGACAGATATAAAACAAGTGTCAACCGTGTTATAACCTGCTGTAATAATAATTAATTTGACAGATACGTCATGTTATAATAAGGAGATATCAAAACAGATGGTTATGTATATAGGGAAGACAAATGTGTACGCTTTTAATAGTACGAAATCAGATCATTGTACCCAGACGCTAATGAAGATCCGATTAATAGACTCAGACATGTCGACTTAGGGGGAGTCTCTTTCCCTTTAAGTCCATTAAGAGCTTTAGTGAGGGTAAAAAAAAAATATGGAAGGAAGAAGAGCGAAAGTAGAAGTCGATGCAACTAAAGCCTCTCTCATTATCGCTCGTAACTCGATTGCAAACCGAAAATACTAATTAGTACGTTCACTTCATCGTAATTTAATACTCAAGACTCGCGTTTGTAAATTTGCTACAAATGTATACTGTTCAGTTAAGACAATAAACCTTTCAATTAATTTACCTAAAGTTTTGCTAATTTATATATATAGTCTTGTTTTATAGAGATGAACAGTTAATTTTCAAGAAGTAACTGTAATTTGGGTTTTCATTAAATGTTATTCTTTAGACTCTAAAGTTTAGAGAGAGAAGAAAAAAAAGAAGTAATGTAACAAAAGAACAAAGAAAACCATCACGGAAATATGAAACGTGTCCCTAAGTAGGCTGTGCATTCAGATCTTAATCAAATGATGTCGCTCGAAAACGTTTCACGTGAATTAACTCTTCTCCCTCGGTGCATGTTTATGTGCATTTAGAGGAAAAGAAGTCCGGGGAAAAAAAAAGAACAACGTGAAAAGTAAACGAGGGAATGAAAATGTGTTTCATTAAAGGTTGAGGCGGAGAGGGAAGAATACATATATATAAAAAAAAAACATCTGTCCGAGCGAAGCAACCTGTCGTATCACCTGGCGTTTTAAACGTCATCTGCTCGCACGGAACACGACCTCCTCGTCGTATTATTTACTTCCTCCAAGTCTCCATCTTTAATTTATGTCCTCACTCTTTCTTCTTCCTCTAACCTAATCTCCCCTCCTCACCGTCAAACTTCGGCATTCCGCATTTGCTCGATCCAGTTTACTTTATTTTTACGTTTTTCGTTCACTTCTCGCTCTCTTTGCAGCACAACAGATTACTTGCATTTGCGCCTTGGACCTCGTCCAAAGGTGCTTCGGGCTCGATCCTTTACTGCACCATAAATCACCCCACCCATCAATGACGATGATCATCAGGAATAAACAGAGTAGAAGACGTTTCAATCTTCCGAGTTGTTTGCACGATAAAACTTTGAAATCAAATGAAAGCAATCAACGTATCCTAGGCAATAGAAACAAACCTAGGAGATTAAATAATAAAATAACAAGCAACAATATGTAGATCTACTAACTGTTATGGAAGCGCGAGTTGTTTTGGAATTGAAGAGATGCGAGAAAAATTGCGTGTTAATTGCGCGTTAAATGGGAGTCGGCGGGTCGCATTTGTGATATAATAGTTGGTGGCAGAAGGAAAGACACGTACAAACAAAACAAATGGAACAGAAGAGGAACGAGGAGAAGAGATAACCGGGCTGCAGCATGCAATGGACGTCAGACATCTGGTCGCAAGCGCCATATGATTTAATCTCGGCTTCCTTTTCTCTCCTTTTTTCTTACAATGACATACTACGATTGTAAAGATTATCTCACTTCTCAGAATAGTTTCCACACAAAAATTAAGTGAAACTTACATAATTGTTCGGCCAGTAAATTAGTTTCAAAAACTTACAAAAAGTTTGTTTTATATATAAATTAGTTGGCTACATTGAAAAGATGACAACAAATTACACAAGTTGGCAACAAATTTCTCCTTTATGATTGACGTTGGTAACAATTGCATTTGTTTTTATGTATTACGTATATTTTTTGTTTTATTAGTTCAAAGGTAATTCGATATCAAAATTGATGTTAATTCAACGAAACGATGAAAGATAAATGAAATAATGGCGTAATATTAATAAAAATGTTTAACTACGTCGTAATAAGGAGCGAAAAATATAATAAAAATAAAAATCACATACACACGCATAAACGATGATGCGGAATGAATTTGTAGAAAGACCCGACATAAAATTACTCATGCAGTAAAAAAAAATAATTTTTCGATTACATTCATTAAATTATACCAAATTATGCAAATTATATTAAATCATAGAGAAATCAAAAAAGTTAAGAATTATTTCAAACATTTCCATAATCATAATTTGATTATAACTTAAATTGGAAAAAATAAATTTGCAAAAGCAATAATTCTAAATTGATTTGGGTCTGTTTAATCCGTTTAATAGTTTGGATTATTGTGTTACCTTTTTTTTGTGGCGTAACACTCTGAGGCGACGCTCAGGGATTACGAGGGTAGAACGCACAGGTAGAAGCATGCATTTGCTTCTGAAAACATTACAGACGTGTCCTTATGTTCTTTACAACCAGATTATCCCAACCTACAGACCGAAGCAAATTATTTATTGGCATTTACGTTATAATCGCGGATTTACGCAAATTAATGATTCATACAACGTTAGATTTACAATAACTACGTTATTCTCAAAGTTAAACTAATAATATTTGTAAATGGAAATATTCATAATTGAAGTAAACACGTAATTATAACTAAGACATCCATATATTAGTGAAACTAAATTAGTAAAATCTTCCGAAACAACTAAATATTTCCGTTTAACCGATAGTATTAGATTAATTGCTTCTTTTTCTATAGAAAATTGTTGAAATTTTGAATTCAAATGTAACATCAACAATGAAAGTAGCTGAAATGTGTCCGTAATTGAAGTTTGTCTATCAATTTAGAATGAATGAATGAATGTGTAATTCAGTTTGTGCGGAAGATGCGGGGGGAATCGTTCGCGTTTTAGAAACTCGAGAAGCCCAAGTGGAAAATGCACATAATTGATGCGCGCGCTAAGTCCCTTCGCGAAACACGGCGATAATTGCTTTTCGAGCAGGAAGAAAAACGCTCTTCGTAATTTTCGTAAACGCCGGGCTTATTACGTAAGTCGTCCTTTATGTGCGTGTGTCCCGGACGAAGAAAGAGGGTAGGAGAGAGGGGTGGAAAAAGGCAATTTGCCCGCTGAATACACACATAATTTATATACATTTAAAAGGGAGTTCGGGGTAAAGAAAGATAGAGGCAAAGTGGGGGGTGGAGAGGAGGACAATTCTATCCATTTTTTATCGGTTTCAAAGGTAATTGCAAAGCCCCGTTCGTGTTATTCAGTTTTCTTTTCCCCTCACCGTGTATTCTAATTCTCTCTCTCCTTCTGACTTTAGCGTTTCTATATTTTCGATTTTTCGACCGCCCGCACGCGATATGTATTATAAATGTCCCCCTGGCGCTGTTATCGTGGGGGGATAAAGGGCAAGGGAGGAGGAGGCGGCGGCGGCAACTCGGGAAAGGAATCGAAACACGACGGTGCGATGATAAATTAACGATGAGCAATTTGCGTTGTCCCAGTTCTGACTGGCATTACCGCCACCCCCCCCCCATACACAACCCCTGCTGCCACCTCCCACTATCGCGAGCTCTGGAAATGTCGCATTTATTATTTAATAAATTTCCACGAACATATTACGGCCAACTATATAAATATCGATTAATCGATACAAACACACGGGGACACAAACAATTTCGTTATTGTATACATTGCCCCTTCATTGTCCTGGCAACACGTACCTATGTACACACACGTACCAAACCGTATTCATCCAACCATGGAAACAAACGACTTTGCATCCAAACAATCGACTACTTTATTCAAAATAACTCCAATTAACTAAAGTTCTTTCGTTCTTTCATATTTCAAAACGTTTAACATTGATCTAAAAATATCACGTTTCCCTTAGCAACGGGATAAACAAATCAAATTGTCGGATTAAAAAAAAAGAGAAGATCAATAACACCCCCATTTTTACACATTTTTTTTTTGTGTGTGTCATTCAATTTGCGTGGCCGCACCAATTTCCAATTAACTCATTTCAAATATTTATTTCGCGCGGCGGCTGCTGCTGCTATCACATTACAAGTAGCAATTGTTTGCAGTAACATAAACTTCAAAAAAAAAAAACGTAAAGTTGTAGAACTAAAAACAACCTGACAAATATCGTATTTCACAGTTATTATTGGTAATATACACTCGTCGTCCGTCTATTTGTTAAAACTCTGCTCTGGTCCTTTTATTACAAAAGTATTTGCAAATTTATAAGTAAAAAAAAATGAATTTTAACTGTACTCTTCATTGAAAAATCGATAGTTGCAAGTTCAAAAGGATCGTATCGGTTTTCGTCATCCGATACATGCGACATTCTAGCTTCGCATAATTTAACCTTCTAACGGTCTCAATTACAAACATGCCTTTTATAAATTGACATTTTAAACATTGTAGGTTATAATTATTCTTTACAATTTTTATTTGACACATTTAGATTAATTAATTTACACACTTGATTGTTAGTAAATTTGACAGTTAATGTACTAATGACAGTTAATAAATGTCAAAGTTGACATAAAATAAATTGAAGTTGATCAGATTGTCATTAATGACCGTTGAGAATTGTCATATAAAGTAGATGGAAGTTGACCTGATTCGGCAATTTCTCTTTGCGACACTCGTTTAAGTGTCGACAAATAAGTCGTCATGTTCGAAAGGCGAAAACGTTCGTTCGTTACAAATTGGGCCCTTCAGGACGCGCTTGATTAATCGTCAAAGAGTGACGCGAGGAAAAATCGCAGCAAATCGAGCGACAAACCTAAGGTAAACGCGAAATGTAGAAACACGTTGAAAAAGGTTTCTTTTGTACCCCCTCATCCACCCTGACAGCAGATATGACGTTTTTAATTCGATTTTCCCCTCATTTTTTATTCTCTCTTTCTCGCCGAAGGGCGAAATCATCCGCGAGGAAAAGTTTCAGCCGGCGGCGAAAATCTAATTTCCGTTGTTTGAGTAATACCTTTGAAATTTAACTTTTCTTATCATCATTATCATCAGGCCAATCTTTTTGCGCCAATCAAGAAATCGGGTTGGGTTTTCAGCGTTCGCGTCAAACAACCAAGGTCACATTTGACAGTTGTCAAGGGCACGAGAGGAACAAATGCTACAACCATAATTGAGGCGACTATGACGATGACGACGACGAATCCTCTCGGCTCGCCGTTTGCGTCCGGGATTTATATTTTCAGCTCGGAGATTTATTTAAAATTAATTTCGACGGCGCTACGGAGGGGACGACAACGACGCCGACGTCCTTTTCCCTTGATTAATCGCGAACGTTTGGCGATATTCCGAAATCGCTCCGCTCGATTTGCCTTAAACATTTCTTCATTTCATATATTTTTCACCTCGTCTCACCGCGCGCTCGTTTTGCAACACCAACCCATAATTCCTGGGAATCTCCGGACAAATTACCAACAACGCGAAACAAGGAAACAATCGAACCATTGTGCGAGCGCAGTTTTCTCTTTGTTTCCACCTCTTAATGACATATATGAAACAACAACAACAACAAAAAATATAAAACGGGATTAGTCTCTGCGAGTTTCTTTTTTCAACTCAAAACTTAAATAACGGCTTTCCGACGATACAACTAAAAATATCCCGTTTCACAACCATTTCGCTTACTCCAATATAACTCGGAAGACGAAACTCCGATACGTTCAGTATAATCATCGAATTAAATAATTTAACTTCAGAGAAGCATATTTTTGCAGCGACAAAGTTCAAATGATAACCATGCAAATAGCTTTTAAAGTTGCATCTTTGCTCCCGGTGAAACAAAGTGGATGGGAAAAAAAAGTTCGCGCGATAAAAGTTTCCCTTTCCTCCGTAAAAGCCTGCTAATAACATTCCGCAAACTCCGACACTTCGATAATTAAACTGTCTGCGCAACACGGATAACTAGCAAATTGAAACGCCGATCTAAAATACACCATCTCGCTTAATAATTACACCCCTTAATTGAAATTCTACCTTTTCGCACTAAACAACTCATTTCTATTCTTTCGAAAGTAACAAAATCAAAACGCAATATCGCAAATTGAATCGTCTCAATTGTATTTCGACGCGTCGTTTATCCCTGAATCCGCGAACGCTAATTGCACGTTTGCGTTGCATAATGCTTTTTACCTGGAAATCGTTTCAATTGGAATCCTCGCACTGAACACTTCCATTTCTGTACACGCTAAAACCGCCTTTCTTTGCGAAAATAAATCTCGCGCCTTGCATTTAATCAGACTACTACTATTGCATTCCAATTCAAATCTTGTTTTTTTTTGTTATTTCGCTAAAAAGGATAATCCTTTTAATTACTCAAATCAAATCAACATCTCGTTAATTATAAATCAACAATTCTAGATTATTTTTTTGAAAAATTAACACAACAATTTTCGTTATTAACTACGTAATAAGCAAACATATTTTATAGATGATGCGTACTGAATATTTGCGTATATTTATTTATATGCACGTGGAATTATCAATGAGGCAATTGCTAAAGTCGTATCTCGGCTGATTACTATAATTAATTAATAATCGAAGATTGCGTAAGAACGTGCAAGAGAAAACAAACAGTTTTACTCCCATCCATGCCGAAACGAACAATCGATTCTTGAGTTACGTGTAATTTAGATGCAAACGATTCATTATTAATATTGTTATTGTTATTATTACTGTGCGATAATTATAATGTAATAACGAATTAAATTAGATGTAATCAAATGTTAGGTATAGAGTGTCAGACGCGGACACTTTCCGAGAACTGCATTAGCATCTACGCTACATGAATTTAAAGTTGCTTTTAGAATTACAAAATACAATCACACAATAATTAATAATATTAAACTTGAAATTGTAAATTTAAATAATATCATTTTAGATTTTTGTCTTATGAATGTATGAAAGTAACTTGCTAATAATTAATTCCAATTAAACTTTAATATTTTTATAGTTTAGAAATTCAATCTTATTCTTTATACACTCGGACTTTACAATTTAGAAATTTGATTCGATGAGTTAATAATAAAGTCAATTAATTTAAACTTTCGTTTCTAGTAAATTAAAAATTACTCAGATGATAATTGGATATAATTCTTTGAAATTAACACTTTGCAAGATAATAGTGCTTCATTTAATTAGAAATGTTACTTAAATTAGACGTGCGTTCAAATTATTTCTTAAACATCGCCGTTTCCGCAATTATATTTTAAACTAATTTTCTATTTCTATCCAAAATATTATAAAATTTTCAATATTTTAGATTTAAATCACAAAGTTTGTAAATTTAACACATTATTTTGTAATTAAGGGATAACTTATTACGACAATTCTTGGATAAAATATAATGAATTTTTTTTTGATTTAATAGATTTAAAACTTATTAAAGCGATTTTTTTAATAAAGTTTGTAAACTTAATAAATTATTAGTGTGAATTAAATTTATAAATATTTTTTGGAATTTGCTTACATTTTTTTTGGTTTAAAAGAATTATAACTTATTGCCATATTTTCTTGATAAATGTACGAAAATATTCGATTAAAACTTATTGTGAAGATTTGTTAACAAAGTTTTGAGAATTACGAAATTATTCGACTATTTTTTTTCTATAAATTTACATAATTCAATAGTACTACTTTACTAACCTCTTCTTCACCAGTTACGGTGTTAACAGAGTCCATGCTCTGGCTGAGTGTGACTGCCATCGGTGCTTCCATGGTATTATTATCCTGGTCGGTGGTCGTGGATGGACTGCTGGTGGAGTCGCCGCTGCAGGAGTCTTCGCGCCGCGGCCTTTTGAGCGTCGGCTGTGCGGTGGCGGCAGTCGGAGGTGACTGTCTGCCGCCCAGAGGATGCCGGCCTCTCTTCGTCGTACTAAACACGGTCTCCACGGTTAAACGTCCGCCACACGTTTGCCTCTATTATTGTTTCGATCCTGTTTCCTGCTACTTCCTGCAGAAAATCCTCTTACTTCTCTAGCGAGAAGAGACGTTCCTTCTTCTTCTGCTGCTAATTGCAAAATCAATTGATCGCGCACTTCTGCAGGATTCGCACTCGCACCGTCGTGATACAATAATAATACGCACGCACACACAACATACACACAACAGCCAATAATTGAATAATAGAAAATCTGATCTCTCTATGTTGCGCGTCTCGAAGTTGAAATTTTCAAAAATAATAATATATTTATCGGTCGTTGGAGATTTGCTCCGAATCCCGAAAGTTTGTACAAAGTATTTTTTTTTCTTTGCTGGAGGAGCGCCGCGCTCCAGTGGTCCTCGGTTCGATGGAGCCCGATCAAAGTGGTTTTGTTGAATGGTATGCGGTGAGTGAGTGAGTGTGTTATAGAGAGAGTGTGTGTATATATGTGTATGTATGTCTGTTGGTGGTTTGGATGTGTTTTGAACGGCGATCGCAGCTCGACTGACTCTGGCTCTGCAGTTGCGGCTCACGAGGACACGCAGCGCCGGAGACAGGTAGAGAGTGGCGTGTAGGTAGGTAGGTTAGGTAGGAAAGGTAGGTTGGCTGCTGCTGCTGCTGTCGCTGTCAGGTGGGTGACGCGTGGTGGAGCGGAGCGGGGGTGGTGGGGGTTTGTATGTATGTTTAGTCGACGGAGGAGCGGAGGCGGCGGGCGATCGGGAGGAGAAACGCACGAGGAGGGGCGGCACGCGGGGGCGGTCGAGCGAGTCTTTTCAATTTTTAACGTACACAACACACCTATATATATCCATAGATACAGATAGATACATATTATGCACGAGAGGCGGCGGCGGCGGCGCGCGTGTTTCTAACTTGCGTGTGTGCGTCGAGCATTTGCAAGGGGTGTAGAGTAGATGGAGGGGAGAAGCGGGTATCTATCAACATATATATATACATACACACACACGAATGTAAATAGAGAGAGAAAGAGAGGACAGATATATTCGAATGTGTGTAATAGAGACGAAGAGAAAGAGAGAGAGAGTCGTGTATTGTATGTGTGTGTTCTTGTTATTGCGGTGGTTGGTGGCGGCGGCGCCGGGGGATTTTCTCTTCTCGCTGCCGGTTCTTGCCTCAGACTGATGACTGTCAGCCGCACAGCACACAGGTTTGCGCTACCCTACCTGAGCCGCCCCCTTGCCTACGCCACCCCCGTGACTCTCTGTCGCGTGCGCAACCCTCCTTACCCAGCCGCCCTCGGAGTATGCGCGTCGCAGCCACCCTCGATTTACCCTAGTTATTTCACCTGCAACGGCGTCGCGACGGCGGCGGCAGCAGCACCAAGAGACCGATACCATAAATATCGCCCTTTAAGCCCGTTTCCTGCCAATTACCCAAAACCCATCATCCACATACACAAAACGCGCACGTAAACCAATATCAAAATAAACCGCAAAAAGCCGCACACCTCGAAAATATGGATGATGCAACGCCCGCCCGCCCTTCGAAACTGAAATGGATTAAATCCGGATCGAAAACCAGGATCAATTTACCAACAGCAACAAAAAAAATAACGATGCAGAAACAAACGCTAATTCGCTTTGAAAGTCGATATTCAATTACACGTAACCCAGTTCTATCTCTTCATATCCCCCTTTTTTTTCCCACCATTGACAAAACAATCGAAAAACAATCGTCGTCTTACGTTCCGATTCCGATCGAATCGAAATTACGTAATTTCCCATAAGAATCCAATACACACGAAACTTGAATTGCAATTTCAGTAATTAGAAATATTTAACTACATCTTTACTAATTGTTATTTTTACATTACAAATGGTCTTAATTACCCATTAACATTAAATACCATGTTTATTTATGCTAACTTTAATTGCTTATTAGTAATTGTTAGTTGCTTAAAATGTAAATTTTAATAAGTAAAATATTAGTCCTAAATGAAATGTGAGAAAATACAAAAATTTAGATATGGATGAAAACGACAGGTGCGAACATGGAATGCGGGGTCACTCATTATAATTGAATGAAATTTAGAAACAAGTACACATAAAAGTTTCAGAGGATTTAACTGATACAAAAATTAAGTGATTATAATTTGTGAATGGGAACGTTACAGAAAATGCTCGGACTTGTGAGAACTGTTTAGTAAGCGAACGCAATTTAAATAATATACGGATTAGATTCTGAATCGGGTCAAGCAAGCTAACTGCAGATATTTCACCGGACCCTAAATCAAACTGAACGTGAACTTAAATTACGCGACGCTGATTACAGTCTAATTGGAAATAACTGCAAATGCGAAATTCTACTGTCGTAAACTGTAGTTTTCAATCGAGTTATACGCTTATACCGTATATCATCACTGTATATGTATGTATAGTGGAGGCTCTATATTCGTCAGCCCTTTTATTACTTAATGGACGATGGCTCATAAAAAAAAATCGATATACGTCCGACCCTCAGAAATGGATTAATGATGAATATATAGTTTCCACGGCATGTAAATATTGGAAATTAATTTAATTTTAATCCCATAGATAAATCAAACGCATGATAAATCTAGTGGATTAAAACGAGATTCGCCACATTTTCTGTACCAAACAGGTGCAACTTCAAGAAAGTAAATGAGTACGAACTTGCATCAATTCA
>NW_017096362.1:52120-53116 GCF_001412225.1 Nicrophorus vespilloides
ATCATCTTCGGAAGAAGTTGATATACCTTTAATTAGCACCTGGACATGCGGCCACGTGGAAGCCGTTGCTCTCATTCATAGCAAATGAGAGCAAACGCGCGACCGCACACCCGGAAGGAATCAAAAAGAAAATGAGGAAAGTATAGGATGGAAGGAAATGCTATGATCTAGGTACCTGAAACAGAACACAAACAAATGACACACACCCGACACAATACATGAACGAAATATAAGTTTACACAATCTATAAGATCGTATTAAAAAATACGATACACATTTATAATTACAATAAAAATAAAATTGCATTACACATTGAACATCATTATAATATTTAACAGGAGAGATATAAATGAAACGTCCATTTTCTCTCATCTTTTTATTATTTTTTTTAATTTTTCATTCTTTTGTTTTATGTATAAGTTGTTTTTTTTATTATTGTTATTAATCCATATTTTAATATTTTTTTATGTATTCATTTGTTTATACATAATATTTTTATTAATCCATTTTTTTTTAATATTTTTGTATGTATCTATTTGTTTATATATAATAGTGTTATAAAATATGATTTTCTTATTATTTTTTCTATATTATAAATGTGTAATATGCAATGCATTACAATAAAATCGTTGCTAGACAACTAATTTATACAGTAAAATTTATTATAATAGTTAGTTCTCTTTTTCGTTAGGTTAGATTAAGTTGTATTTGTAATACGCCCATTTAGCCTATATTCCTCTTTAGTTTTAAGTTAACACCTCACTCACTCTTACTAACACTTAATTAACCTATCCGAGGACTCTCCATCCTTTCCTAGAACCGCCGAGTCTCCGGTTCGCATTTACCCTTATCCTTTCCCTATATCCCTATACCCCCTACTCACGAGGAATTGAATGGGTCGTAATTTATATATTTTTAATTTGTAAAGCTTTCGGCGATTACTCAAAGCCTATAGAGTAGTCACAATGCTGGGACAGCTAAAAGCGCTTGATTATA
>NW_017096363.1:0-1178 GCF_001412225.1 Nicrophorus vespilloides
TTAAGGAACCGCTGATTAAATCATTATTTGCAAATTTCTAAATATTATTCTTGGATACTCAATCAAAATATAATTGTTGAGACCAAAATTACCAGTATGTTTTTCCAAAAATGGCATGATTCATTGCCGTTTTACGATAGTCTCCCAGCCTTCGCGCACAGTAACAGATTACTACTGGCAAAGAGCATGTAAATTCTTTGAGTATTTTTATGAAGTCCTCTATAGATTGCTTTTGTGAACTTAAAGTAACGCTTCAACCAGTAAAAAGCATGTTCAACCCGACTGCGTATTTCTGCTTTTCGTCGCTCTATCTGCCAATCCGCACACCATTTAGGTAAACTATTTAATGAGCTTGGGCGTTGCGTAATTCTATAATCTAGTGCTGAATAACTTGGATGTGCCTGCATCTCTTCTCGTTTCTCCAATCCCAAATAACCAGAATCACCATATAAACTGCAGTCATTTGCTCGGATTAACTTTGAAGCCACTGCTACATCATGAACATTTGCAGACGTCGTTTCTATCGTATGCACAAGACCTGACCCAGTATCTACGCCAACATGACATTTCATTCCAAAATAGTATTGATTTCCTTTCTTGGTGGAGGCCATTTCAGGATCTCTGCTCTTGGTTTGATTCTTTGTGGAGGAAGGTGCACTGATAATCGTAGCATCCACAATTGTCCCGCCTTGCATTAAACAACCGTTTGCAGATAATCCATTTTTGATGGCGTTGAACAGCACTTCTGCAAGGTTATTCTTTTCTAGTAGATGTCTGAATTTTAAAAGCGTTGTTGCATCTGGAACAGATTCTGTATAGAAATCTATTTTCATGAAATTACGCATTGCATAACTGTCATAGATAGCTTCTTCAACACCTTCATCAGATAAGTTAAACCAACATTGCAATAGATACATGCGCAAAATAGTTTCTAATTTGATCGGTGGTCGCCCGCGTTTGCCAGTTGTGTAGTAAAAAGGTGAGATGTAATCCAACCACTCTTGCCAAGGAATAATGTGGTTCATGACATTAAGAAACTCTTCACGCTTAGTAATTCGTTTGCGATTAAGGTATTCAGTATCAGTAAAAGTGATATTTTTCATAAGAAATCCCATTGATTATTTCATAACACAATTATCTAACATTTAAGGCTAGGAATAAATCAGTGATTCCTTAAG
>NW_017096363.1:1200-2491 GCF_001412225.1 Nicrophorus vespilloides
GAGGGCATTCAAAATTCTGTGTCACGGAATTAAATCGTCAACGCATGGTCAAGGCGTCCCTCAAAGTGAATGGCTAGTTGCGACAAAGTTAGATTCCAGTTTTGAATGGGCATTGTCCATTTCTTAGAAGCATTTAATATGCCAGCATATAACAGCTTGAGCAAGCTATTTTCATTCGGAAAAGCCCCTTTCGTTTTGGTGAGCTTACGGAACTGACGATGGACCGCTTCCACCGCATTGGTAGTGTAGATGACTTTGCGGATATAGTCGGGATACTGAAAATAACGCGATAGATTAAACCATTTGGTTCGCCAGGATTTAATCACTAGCGGATAGCGCTCACCCCACTTGATTTCAAGCTCATCTAAAGCCATTTCTGCTTCTTCTAAAGTAGCTGCACGATAAACGGATTTAAGATCTACCATAAAAGCTTTTTGGTGTTTAGAGGCGACATATTTAAGGGAATTACGTATTTGATGGATAATACATAGTTGAACCTCTGATTGAGGATAGATGCTTTCAATAGCTTCAGGAAAGCCTTTTAATCCATCCACCGAGACGATAAGCATATCTTTAAGCCCCCGATTATAGAGATCGGTTAATACAGACAACCAATAGTTAGCCCCTTCTGAGTCGGATAAATAGAGTCCTAAAAGCTCCTTCTTTCCATCAATCGTTAAGCCTAAAATCGTATAAATCGCTTTATTACTATAACGGCCTTCTTCCTTGACTTTATAGTGAATGGCATCGAGCCAAACAAAGGGGTATAGGGCATCTAAAGGGCGCTGTTGCCATGCTTTAAGTTCAGGTATTAGCTGGTCAGTGACAGTGCTAATCATCGCCTCAGAAACATCAAGCGCATATATATCAGCAATATGTCCTTTAATGTCGCGGTAACTCATACCACGGGCAAACATGGAAAGAATTTTACGATCGATCTGATCGGTTAATCGGGTTTGATTTTTCTTAACGAGCTTGGGTTCAAAGGATCCTGCACGGTCACGAGGCGTTTCTAGCTCAATGGTTCCATCAAGGGTTTTAAGGGATTTCTTAGTGGTACCATTTTTGCGATTGGGCTTGGTCTCTTCAGCCAGATGATGGGAAAGTTCAGCCTTGAGTGAGGCTTCAACGAGCTGTTTAATAAGGGGCATTAACACGCCATCTTTGCCTTCAATCTGTTGTCCTGCGGCAATGGCAGCGAGTGCTTTATCAAAATCGAATTTTTCTGTCATGAGTCATTTCCTTTTTAGAAAACATTTTATAGAAATGACACAGATTTTTGAACACTACC
>NW_017096364.1:0-1307 GCF_001412225.1 Nicrophorus vespilloides
TTTCTTAATGATATATAGATTTTTTAAATTGGAAATATAAAATATGTAAAAGATTTTATGTTTTTGTAGATTTTTGTAATTTTGTTGATATATATAAATATAACAAATACAATTTAAACTGTTAATTACTTATGAAATGTCATATTTTGTAATGGTACAGAATGACAATTGAAACGTCAATTTAAACTGTCAATGACGTATGAAATCAAGGCTGCCGAACCATCTAAAAAAATAAACAAAACAAAACACAAACAAAAATAAACAGTTTTTTTTTTGAAATTGGAAACATGTCAGAAAATGAAATGTCATATTTTGTAATGGGTACAGAATGACAACTGAAACGTCAATTTGAACTGTCAATGACGTATGAAATGTTGTGTTTCTTAATGATATATAGATTTTTTAAATTGGAAATATAAAATATGTAAAATATTTTATGTTTTTGTAGATTTTTTGTAATTGTATTGATGTATATATAAATATAATAAATACAATTTAAACTGTTAATTACTTATGAAATGTCATATTTTGTAATGGTGCAGAATGACAATTGAAACGTCAATTTGAACTGTCAATGACGCATGAAATCAAGGCTGTCGAACCTTCTAAAAATATAAACAAAACAAAACACACAACAAAAATACACATTTTTTTTTGAAATTGGAAACGTAAAATGTCATATTTTGTAATGGGTACAGATTGACAATTGAAACGTCAATTTGAACTGTCAATGACGTATGAAATGTTGTGTTTCTTAATGATATATAGATTTTTTAAATTGGAAATATAAAATATAGGAAAAAATTGTATTTTCTTGTCAAATTTTTTGAAATATAAAATATGTAGAAGATTTTATTTTTTTCGTAGAATTTTTGTAGTTGGAAATATAAAAATATGGCGAAAATGTGATTGTATTCCTTGTAAAACTTGGGTCTGTGACCCGGTTTGACTTCTGAGCTAACGGCTCTGTGCTGCTCGTTCGTTAGACTTCATTGCAAATGCAATTGATACCGTGTCCATCCCGTTTTAGAGACGAACGAAGATAAGGAAAGGCATTCGTCAGACGAGAAGAACATCGATTGTGTCTTGTGTTTCCTCGTTTCGTCTCTCCGCAACTATACAAGTTTTTTTTTTCGTCTATTTTTTGTTCATTGGTTATGCGAATAAATTAGACGACGGATTACAGTCCGGCGCCAATCAGCTGATTAACATTTGACTGCGAAGATAACCTTAAATATTCATTACTTAAGCGTGTTATTAATACAGCGTTTATTGCATAAATACTTTGTCTGTGGACTAATATCCTG
>NW_017096365.1:0-2247 GCF_001412225.1 Nicrophorus vespilloides
TTCGATACAGTCGGGATTTCGATACAGTCGGGATTTTGATATAGTTGGGATTTTGATATAGTTGGGATTTCAATAAAGTCGGGATTTTGATATAGATGGGATTTCAAATGAGTCGGGATTAGGATACAGTCGGGATTTTGATACAGTCGGTATTTTGATATAGTCGGGATTTCGGTTATCAGAATTTCGATATAGACTAATTTAATGTCTATGTCTAGAAAAACAACCAGAATTGATCTTTTATTAATTTTTTGCGACCTCCCAAATATTTTACGCGACCCACACTTTGAGAACCACTGGTTTAGACAATGAATACCACTTAAATAATTCATTATTATGACAACTTAACACTTTGTGTTTCTAATAAATGGAATATAACAGAAATTTACAAATAATGCATATGAAAAGGAAATTTTAATTTAATTAAAAACTAAAATCCAGCAAACCGCTGCGTCGGTTCAGCTGTAATTCTTAAAGTTTTCGTGCGGGGGTATAATTATAACAGCAACAGAATCATGTTATAAAATTAAATCATTCGGCGAATTAATTCCATATAAAGTACGCGCTTAGCAGTTCCGAAAGTTTACGAAACTAAATGGTGGTGAATACATATAATTTACAAGATTCCGTTGAGAATTTCCCATTTCGCCGTATCATTAAAAGTAGGAGGAAAAGTTTTTACTTAACGAAAATATATATTTACGTCTTCTGTACTGAATGAAAACAACAACTATATTAATATATTAAGCTTCAACCGAGACGAAAATTACGTAATATTTAATCAAGGTTATGAACATATTTTATGGTGGATTTATTAGTTGCTTTAGGAATTTTGAATAGGGGAAGGTGTTAAATTTTATCTGGATGATCATAAATAACTGGGCTACAATGTAAACCGAAGAATCCTTTATAGAAGATAGACATAAAACTGGATGTACAATGGAGATTATGCAAGGAGGCAAATTTAATGGCCATACACACACACAGAATGTAGAGTAATTAATGGAAAGACATCAAAGAAAAGGACTTTGGGGCGAGGATACATTAAAACTTTGAGAAGCGAAGTTAATTAAAGTATTAAAAGATTTATTGAGGATTTTGTGAAGAACAATTGAAGCATTGTTTAAGAAACATAAGAAAATATCTGTTAAATTAAGACAATATTAGTTTGAAAAAATTAAAAATATTTAATTAATAATTTAGACGTGAATTTGTTTTAATATTTCTTTTGGTAATCTTAATCCAATTTCATTAAATATAATAGTTACCTTGTCAAACTAAATTAGATTTGTTGGGAGATGATGTAAGGAAATATCAATCAAATCTTACGTTTGTATCTAGGATATAATCATGGAATAAGGACTAATTCTATCTAAATTGTAACTTAATTACTCTTGACGTGGGGTTTGGCCCAGAGTTAGCATTGCACCCGGGGCGGACAAACTGGTTGGGTCCGACCCTGCATCCACCCTCTTTCAACTTCATCCCCCTGAGGTAGCAGTGTGCAACACTAAATGGCTTACGCGCAGTGCACCGCACAGTACTATGTTTCATCTTCCGCCTCACTAACCGCCCCCGACAGAAATTATTTATATTGCTTTTCTTCGAGATTTCCCATCCCTCTCTCTCTCTCTCCCGGGGAGAACAGAGAGATGACGGATTGCTCCCTTTCGGTTTGATACGTTTAGTGCGGTTAAAGTACACACATTGTCCTATTCTCTCATCTCTTTTTTCGGCGAAGGGACGAAGCGAGATGGGCGATACACGGAGATGGTTGGATCCCATTTGTCAGCGTCCGGCCGGTAGTTAGGTGACAGGTGGTGTCCACTCCGCTCCTCCTCCTCCTCCACCTCATCCACCAGACGCCTCCGTCCACCGCCGCCCACGCCGTTTTCCCTGGGGAAATTACACGGCTACACGAGTGGACAACCCGAGGCCTTTAACACCTTCCGTCACATCCTTCCTACCCCATACATTCACTTACAATATCGAACACTTCACAATACCCAATCTCCGACCCTTAAAAATAAAGCAAATCATCTACTCTTACGAGAAAGTCACTTAGTTTAAACCATTGTAATTTTTCTCTTTGCAGCAACAACAATCTGCAAGAGACACGCTGTATAAAGTATTTCCCAGCAGAGAAGCGAAACTTTCTGCGAGGACTATAACAATTTTTCTTGATTTGCAGAAAACTAGATCGTCTAAAACAGCGGTCGGGCAACCGGGGTAAATTACCCAAATTGG